>NC_061776.1:259181-289412 GCF_022458985.1 Mugil cephalus
GTGGACTCAAAGCAGTCCTGCAGGGCCTCCTTTGTCCACCTCGTAACAGTCCTTTTGGACACAGGTTGCTGTTGGACAAGTGGGACATACTTTGCAGTGAGCAGGACAAGGTTATGATCAGACCTGCCTAGTGGGGGTAGGGCAGTTGTACTGTATGCATTGAAGGCATTTGCATACAGCAGATTCAGTGTTTGATTGTCACGGTTGTGACAATCAACATACTGGGTGAATTCTGTGAGTGTTCTGTCCAAGGTGACGTGGTTGATGTCCCATTGATCACCATAAACAAATTCGGCTGCTGCGTCTGCAGACGGGGGACAGAGGTGTTGATGACTTAATTATATTTTCCATGAATACCTATTGAATAATTCCTACAGGACTCTTCACTTCCTTTCTAGCGTTTTGCTGGTTGTGCTGCTTCCAAGCGTGTTTTCATATCAAAGCTCTTATCCAATCACATTTAAGCATTCATTTGTTGCTGGGCTCAAAGAAATCTACCAGGAGTCCTTGAGAATCACTTCTGCTGTCCTGCAGCATAAAGTAAGTGTTGACCAGACTGTTGCTTCAACCAATCAGATATTGAGTTGAGGACACCATGGTCTGCTTGCAGGTGTACGGTGATGTCAGTGTACTCACAGCCTCTGATTGGACAGTCAGAGAGTGAGCTAGCCAGAGCTAGAAAACTGCATCTGATGTGAGCTGGACGAGCAGAAATGTAGTTGTGTTCATTGAATACCTGTTTTGTCACGGTACAATTCCTGAAGGAGGAGAAATCGAGCTGGTTGAGGATATACGGTCAACAACATCTGAAAGACGGACTTTTCAAGACATTGTTAAGAAGTCCTAGCCAACTACAGGAAAGGACTTGTCAGCCACTTTCAGTCCATTAATAAGGAGCAGAACCCCTGGCTCTCATGATCAGAGGAAAAGTCTGAATAGTTTTTTTATGGTCAGTAAAATTACTTATATTTCCATCTTTCATATGTGTTTTTGCCGTTTTCGGTCGAGATTGATGTTTCTGCTGGATTTGATGTATGTGGTTCTTGTTGTCTGTGCAACGTTCTGTTTTATTGTTTTTTTGTATGATCTTAAAGCTTTCTATAGCGGTGTCATGATGATCATTTTAAGAGACAGTGTTTCCCCTGGGTTACATAATTTTTTATTAGATGTGCTCGATAGGAAAAGCGACTTGCACAGTCCGCCACTGATCAATACTGAAAACAAATATAAAACACTGAATATATTATCCAAATTATTCAAACAATAAGATATAAACAACATGGAAAGAAAAGAACAATGTAACATAACCTTAATGCAGAAACATATGCTTCCTTGTACTTATTTCAGATGTAGAATGATTCTGTTAGTGTCCATGGTGTTGAGTGTGTGAACCTTCAGTTGGTTTGTCATTGATGTGGCTTTATTGCTCATGTGAATCCTCCAGTGTTTCATTAGCAGCTGTAACCACAGTGACTCTGATAAAACGGGAATTAGCAGAATCCATCTGATATGAAGCTGAGGTTTGAATACCACTTCCCTCCTCTTTGAAGAGTAGTCACATATCTGGGTTCAGGTTTTTGTACAGCCTCTTCTAAACTTTGTATCACTGTGTTTCTAGAGCACAGTAGTAGAGAGCTGTGTCTGCCAGGGTTAGGTCTGTTATGGTCAGTTCATTTGAGGTATCTGTTGTTTTTGATGTATAGCGTTTATCAGGAATGTGTTCATCTGAGCGACCTTTTCCTTTCTTCCAGAGAATAAACTGAGGAGCCTGAAGGTCAGAATTATGTCTGTACCAGTAAAGAAAAACACCTCTTGCATCTGTTGTATATTTGCATCTCAGTGTGACAGATTGTCCTTCTGTTCCACTGACTTCATCTCGTTCAGGAGAGATTGTCTCCAGCTGTTAGTCCTGGAAAAAGTAGAGAACATGAAGCCATTAGACTAACATTGTCCATGAGGCTGAGAGGAGAAGACAGTGGAAAATGTCTCCTGTACAGTGTTACTCTGTGGACATTCACAACAAAATCAACTGTACAACTCTGTCAGTTCAATGTAGAAGATGATGAAAAGATGATTTTCATTGTATCAGAGCAAAGAAACGAGAAGAGTCGTGAAGAGCAGTCTGGATATCTGGTTAATGCAGCAGCTTCAACAAAACTTGAATCCCTGTTCTTCAACTCACCTATAATGTGAGATAGAAGCAAAAAGAGGTAAAGCAACATGTCTTTGGAGTTATTAAAGCCAGACAGACAGCACATCAACAATGTTCTTCCAGCAGTGTAGAATGAGGAAGAAATAATTTCATTGGATGAGCTGATGATATTGAGTGGGCGGGGCCAGTTACAGCTTGACTTCAACTCAACCAATCAAATTCTTCTCTGCTTCAACAGCAGCTCTCTCAGATGTCAACTGCTTCATTTCTCTGTTGTCTTTGTCCTCAGTCCAATGAGTCAGAAATCAGTGGTTGAACAGAATGTGGCTCCCTCTAGTGGATGTTGTGGAGTATTGTGTTGTCTTTGCTCCAAAGGTTTTTGCTCAGAGTTTTGGTGTTTCCTGTCACTGTGGGCTTCAGAGCACATTAGTACACAGCAGAGTCTGTCACTGCAGCAGAGGAGATCTGCAGATCCAGATGTTTTTCTCCAGACAGTTTAGTGGAGAACCTTGAGGCTGATTCCAGAGACTCTGATGGTCTTGATCTGTTAAGTCCTGAGATGTACAGGAGGAACTCTGGAGGTTTTCCTGGATATTGTCGATACCAGTAGAAATCATCTCTAGCAGATATAGTGTTGGAGTATCTGTAGGTCAGAGTAACAGTGGTTCCTTCTAAACTGGACTCTTCAGTCTCGACTGCAGTGAGTTGTTGACAGCTAACTCCTAAAGAAAGAGATAAATGTTGTTAAAGACGATATTAAACTCTGAGCTCCTGTTCCAGTGATTTGTAGCAAACAGATCCTTTAAAGGCATTTCTTCTTCCTGCTGTAACCTACCTTTTAGTGTGATCACAAACAAAGGAAACATGAGCCAGTGATGCAGTGACAGCATCTTCCACACAGTCTCTGTTATGTACGGTTTAGATATTGGATGGATGTGGCAATGGGAGTCATTTTCTGTTCTGCTCTTTGACAGTGTTGCTCCTCCCTCCACCTGTTCCTCCTCTCATATCACTGGATGTTATGAAGACCAAAACCACAGCTGGATAGATTTTAGAGCTTTAAGCCCCAACACATAAACCTGTCATTCTAGAGGCTTTCTACTGCTTTTTAGCAGCAACATCATCCAGTAAATAAGGCATCTAATGAACTATGATCCATGTCATCACTTTGTTCTACAGATTCTAAATCAGCCTCTTTTACTGTTTGACTGCAGCCTTCACCTTGTCACTTCTTGGTGTGAAACCTGTGTGTGACCCCCATTGGTCCCTGTATGGCCAAGACCTCTGAGGTCATTGAGCCAATAAAAGGGAGAGAGGCCCCTCTCTTACCTCCCTCTTACTCTTACTCTGGTCTTTTGCCCCTCACAGGGAGCGGCTGCTGCAGCTCTCCAACCTCCATGAGGCTGCATAAAGCAGAGGCCTCCAGTGGACTGGACCTTGGTAGCGACGCAAGTGCCTACTAAAGAATTTAAGGACGGAACCAACTATCACGACACAAAGTCTGCTAATTGAGTTAACAAGCGACGGAGCCACACAACAAAATAATCAACCATTCGACTCTGTAAGGAGAACCAAGGACCCTCTTCAACAGAACTAGAACTACACAGCCAGGACAGCTGCAGTTCGCTTCCTTCGGCAACGGGAGGATGAACACGGATTTCAACCCATTAGGAAGTTTGTTTGTGCTGAGGCTTTGGTTAAAAACACAAGTCAGAGGCTCAGAAATTAAGTCAGGAGTCAGTTTTAGATGGGAAAAAAAAAAATGGATCCAAATCATCAGGCCCAGATAATCTTTTGGAGTTCAACTTCTTTAAGGCACTAAAAACTTCAGAGGTAGGCACAGGTACAAACTAAAAAGAACCATCATTGTGGGACTGCTAACAACGGCAGGTTTATTATGGACAGCTTACTCTTTGAAATCACTATTCAGTGAATCAAACAAGTGTCCTGCTGTGACAAAATGTTCATTGAAAAAGGTCAGTATGGCCCATTTATCAGTCACATTTATAGAGTCTCTGGCTAAAAACATTAGCAGTTCACTAGAAGACACAGCACCAGAACTAGATCTCACAACATTCCAGAACTTATTGGGGTCGTTATTTATAGGTGGTTTCAGATAACCACTGTGTCCAGTCCTCTGGTTGAGCAGGAGGTTATTGGCTGAGCATCATGATGTCAGATCTCTAATCTCCTCTCTGTAGGACGTCTCATCACCTCCCGTGATGAAGCCAATGATGGAGTCATCAGTAAACTTAGTGATTGTATTGGAACTGTGTGGAGCAGACTGGATGCCTCCCTCTGTCTATTCAGGACTGCTGCTGTACTTTTGATTGGTCTGTCTCCAGCCAATGAGCTGCAGAGTCTCTATAAAAGAGACTCTGCAGCTGAGCGCTGAGCTCTTCCCTGGGAGGAGGAGACCAGTCAGACCAGAGATGGCAGAGGGAAATGACAGAACAGGAAGTGAGATGGGAGTGGATGTATTTGAAGTAGAGAGCAGTGTGAATGAGGGATGGAGTTTGGCTGGTAAACTATTTAATAGGAATAAACAATGAAATGAGCATAGGAGGTAGCCAGGAAACATGATTGTGATGCACTGATTTCATTCAGTGGGGACGAGCAGAATTCAAGACTGAAGCAGAGAGATGAACACAAAGTTATTAATAAACTGACTCAGCAAGTTCAGTGAGTGGAATCCAGTGAAGGTGATGAAGATAACATATAATGTAATAGGAGAGATCACAGATGTGAAAGTGATACAGAATGGGTCATTGTTGATATTCTGTAGAGATGGGGAACAACAAGGGAAAACAATATGACTAAACCAGACTGATGGGAAAGAAGTGATGTGCTCCATACCCGAGGATAAGAGAACAACCGCGGAGGAATTTCAGGAATCCCAACAAATGTGATGCTGATGAAATTAAAGACAATGTGAAAGGTACAACAGTGCTGGATGTGAAGTGATTGTCAGTGGACGGGAATGGAGAAACGTTTGACAGCTTGTCTGTAATGATTGAATCTGAAGAGCCGGTGCTATAATAAAATATATACTGGGTACATGAGTTATGAAGTTAGACCATCCATCCCTCAACCACTGACATGGTACAAATGCCAGAAGTATGGACATATAGCAGCAGTTTGTAGAGGAAAACAAAGATGTGGAAGATGTGTGGGGGATCATGAGGATGGAAAGTGTGAAAGTGGAGCTAAACTGAAGTGCTACTGTTGTGGAGGAGAACATGCTTCCATCTATAGAGGATATGAAGCAGGCAAGAAGGCTGCAGAAGAACAGAAAATCAGAGCCTCCCAGGGAGGATCATACACAGAAGTGCTGAAAAAAGTGGGAACAACTCAGCAAGGTTCCAAAACTATGAGAGCAGAGAGCAGCAATAGATCATGTGGAGGTTGTAGAGAAATAAAAGAAGATGCTCTGATAGTAAGTAAGAATGACTTTGTCTTGTTTATGGTGGACGTGATCAACTGTTCAGCTCAAACAAGCAGCAGAACAGAAAAGATTAAAGAGAAACATGTTGATACTAAAGGGTTGAGCTGGGAAACTCCTAATTCTCAAGCATGGGCTGGTGGCTCCTTATGGTCATAACCATCCTACAGTGGAATGACAGGAGTCTCATCACTGATGGACAAGAGATCAAGAAATCTGATTCAGAATCATGTGAAAAAACACAAGAGACATGGTTAAAGCCACAGTGGGACTTTAGAATAAATGATCGTGTTGCTATGAGAAATGAGGGGGAGAAGTGGCAACATTTGTAAAGAGGGGGGTAAATTATAAGTTGGAAGAAGTAAGTGAGGAGCAGGAATCAATTGTAATGAAGGTATGGACAGGGAGGAGCATTGTGACAATAGTTAATCATTATAAATGGGAAATATAGAGGGATTTAATGAGAAGGTGGTTGAGGCCCTAATGTAGGCAGCCGAAAAACCAAGTCCAAAAACTAAGAGACAGAATCTAAGTGAGAGTGAGCCTTGGTGGAAGGAGGGTGGTAGCAAAGTCATAAAGAAAGAAATGGAGCCTTCAGACAGATGAAAAACATGACACACTAGATCCATTAATACAGAATGACAAAGCACAAGCAATAGTCTGAAATATCAGACTGACAAAGGACACACACTGGAGGCAACACTGCAGTAAATTAGGATAGAGAGAGACACAGTTAAAAGACATGTGATGAACCATGAGGAACATGTATGCAGTAAAAAGTAATGACGTAATAACGGTGCTACAGGGAGGAAGTGGAACTGCAGCTAGTGTCAATAGATCAGAGGTTCTGGAAAAAGCTTCTGTAAAGATTCATAGTTCTGAAAACTTCTCTCCAAAAGCTAAGAGTGTAGGGAAAAGACAGATGAATAAGAAACAGGAGACCATCATTAGAGGAGGTTCTACATACATCATTTAATGTGTCTGAGTTACAGGAAGCAATAGCTAATGCAAACAGACATCACCAGGGAAGGACGGAGTATGTTACAGTATGTTAGCACACATGAGTCATGGAGCACTGGGGGGTGTTAAAACTGGTCAATAGAATATGGGATACAGGCAAAATACCAGCAACATGGAAGGAATCAGTAATACCTCCAAACCAAAACCAGGGAAAGACCCATCACATCCATCAAGTTACATCACAGCTGGAAAACTATGGAAAGAATGGGAATAGAAAGAAGAATTTATTATTGAGAAAGTAAGAATCTTGTTTCTAATTATCAAAGTGGATTCTGTAATGGAAGATAATGGATGATGTGTTGTGTTTAGAATCAGAAATACACAAAGCTCAGGAAATAAAGAAATGGTTCTTGCTGACTTTTCTGATGGAGAGAAAGCTCATGATATGCTATGGAAGGAGGCTGGATAAGTTAGGTATGAAAGGAAAGATGTACAACTGGGTGCTGAGCTTCATGTTTGATCAGAAAATAGAGGGAAGGGTCAGTACAGAATATTCAAGAATTGGTATAGAATGGGACACCCCAGAGGAGTGTATGCAGCCCAACGTTGTTTAATACCATGATTAATGGCATTTTAGAGCCAATGGAACCCAGTGTAGGGAAGTCTTTATATGCTGATGATGGAGCCTTATAGGTTAGGGGGCGCTATAGTAAATATCTGCAGCAGAAGGTTGAACAATGGGCACAGAGTTGGGGGTAAATCACACACACTATGTTTGTCCAGACGCCATAAGGAAGGAACATTGAGCAGGTCAGTGGTGGTAGATTTCTGGGATGTTGACGGATGAAAAGCTGACGAGGGGACAACAACTTAATAAAGTTAAAGACAAATGCTAAAATGTTAAGAATCTCTTAAGGTGTGTGTCAGGAAAAGACTGGAGAGGATCAAGAGCATCACTGCTAAATATATATCAGGCTATTATGGGGGCATCATTAGCATTTAGCTGCTTGTCCCCTTGTGTGTGTTACTTCTCTGAGGAAAACTTACATTTAGAGACGTTTTGGACATAGTTGTCTGTGTCACTTCATCTGATATGAATATTATTGTTGAAATTGTTCTCTTGTGATTCTTTTCCTTTGGACTCCCACTGACTGATTTATCTTGTATTTCAGAAGCTGAAAGTCTAAAGTGGTGGTTGCTGGGCCTCTGTGGTGGTGGAGTCTCCTTCACTGTGAACCCCCCTGTTTACTTGTTCACGTCTGTGTGTGTTGTGTTGACTTGATGTGTGTTTGGGGTGACCCTTCCCTGAGATGCCTCCTCTTGCTAGCCCTCCTCTCCACCAGTAAACCTCAGCTCTGAACCAACGTTTAATGGATGGAAGTTTATTTCTGAGTTGAAATAAAATCCTTGAATTTAAACTAGGGCTGTCAAACGATTCATTTTTTTAATCACGATCAATCGCAGAATTTCCATAGTTAATCGCGATTAATCGCGTTTTGAATTGCATGTTTAAAATCCTGTTATTTTACATTTCAAGGCAGTTTTAAGCCCATGTTGTAAAGCATTTCTTACCAGAGTGTCTTAACTGGGATTCAAATGAACACAAAGAAAGAATTTCCTTTTTGACCTTTTGTATTTTCTTTCAAAAAAGTGCCATGTAGACCAACTTATACAATGTCAGTGTCAAATACAGTTTTCAAATTAGAAAAAGAGCTATGTAGACCCACTTGTCTACTTCAAAAATACATCTTAAACAAAATGCTACCACAGTGTGGTTATGAAACCAAGACTTAGGAGGTAGGAAACAACCTCCATGTATTAAGAGTAATAAAGGGACGTAGTGCTTACTTTGAGACATTCAATATATATGCTACCTCAAAAATAAATCTAAATAGCACCATTAGCAAAACATTCATATAACCCTAACTTGAAATAACAGCAATCCAGTGATTTGCAACACTGGTGTGATATTTGTACTTTGCTTATGACAAACAGCCACAGTAGGATATCTGTAACATTTTCAAGTTTCAAATGAAGAATGTAACCCTCATAATTCACCTGTGCTGCACAGGGCTGAAAAAACTGCACTCATTAAACATAAGATTCAGAACTTAAGATTCAGAGTGCTTAGTTTTCCCTCATATTTCTTTTCTTTGAGCCAATTGCCAAGGCAGACCAGTCTGGTGACATTATCATTTGCACGATGTGACCAGAGAGTGAGAACAATCTTTTGTACGGTACCATTGTTGCAGGTGTAGCCAGATATTTCTGTGTCAGAGGTACCAAGCTTGTGTAGGCCCCTGCATGTCCAGACCACCATTTCAATGGACAGTCCTCTATGGAGATGCTGGGCTCACCTCTGTACCGATCCACAGACATGTTAGATGCTGGGTCCCCGTCTTCATCTGAATCTGATGCAGCTAACAGGAGGTTCATCTTCTTTTTAGGTAGATCTGGCTCTGTTTCTCTGTGAGGCTCAGGCTGCTGGGCACTCTGTTCTTTAATCAAATTCCAGCCAACACCAACTTCCTCCCTTTCAGATCTGGGAATGCATTTCAGATCCTTAAATCTGGGGTCAAGGGCCGTTGTCACTTTCAACCACTGGATATTGGTGCTTTCTTTTTTTGCTTTGACAGGTAAGATTTGAAGGCCGCTTTAAACCGGATTGCATAGCCTGGACCATTGTCAGAAACCTCCATCACCCGTACCTGCCATGAAAAATAATGCAAAATAATGCAATTAATTATCAGTTATAAAAGGGAGAAAAAGAAGGAAGACCTGCACATTGTTATGCTCCACAAAAATAACATTTAAAAATGTTTTTTTTTTCGAGCTTAACAGTGTGTAGCCCTTCCTCCTTTTCATCTTACAGTGTTTTTTTTACATTCATTATAACCACCACAACTGTTGAAACTACAACAGCAGCATTATTTACTTTTTGCAATAAATAACCAGAAATCAAAGAGTAATAAATCACATTTTCATTTTCAACAAAACAAATTCAAAATATTTGTTGTGATTTTTTTAAGTAGCTTACCTGCATGGTTCAAGAAGTGCCTCAAGTTTTTCTATCTTATCCAGTTCAGCATTAGTCGGCATGGCTGGTGTGCTTCTTTGCTCATGGAGCTGAAAAGTGTAGCTCTGACCGCATCCTTGTTTTTGAGAAGCCAGGTGATCATGCTAAGAGTGGAGTTCCACCTGGTGGAAACATTTTGGATGAGAGGCTCCTGTTGCCATCCAGACTCCTTTTGTTGTCGTCACAGTTCTGCTGCATTTGCTGGACTGTGCTTAAAATGTCCAACCAGTTTGCAGCATTTAGCCAAGACATTCTCGACACCACTGTCACGGACTGACATTGTGATCGATCTTTGTAAACTGTGTGCAATGCACGGCATGCGCTCGTATGGCAGGAGTCTTGCTGTTGCTGTCATATTCTGGGCACTATCGGTGCCAATTGTCGTCACCTTACCTGCAACATCCCACTGCTCCGCAACTTCAGAAAAATGTTGGGCACATGTGTCTGCGAAGTGCCGTTCTTCTTAATGTCGAACTGGTAAAGCAAACGAGTGCAATTTCCAGTCAGTGTCTATATGGTGAGCAGTAACTCCAAGATAATTTTGGTTACTCACTGACGTCCAATGATCCCCAGTTCATGCCACAGTTTTCCCCGGGAGGGTAAGGTATACGTCGAGTCAGAACATGTGTTGTACATTGATGTGCTGAAGAAAGAAGTGATGACCGCTGACAAGTCTTATCTTGCATTTAAAAAGGTTTATTTACAAGAAAGAACAATGTCAAAACCACAGCCGAATCTGAGAGGGCTTCTGGCCAATTGTCAAATCCCCTCTCCCAATCAGCTCCTACAGACCCCTCGGTTCTCATCCCCAAGAACCCCCATTCACAAACAAAAGTTATCTACTTACGTCTAGCAGTTTTAGGGGCTGACAACTGGTACATTACCCTTTAGCTTTTAAACTTTATAGACATCCCCAAAAACAAAAAACAGATGCTAAGAACAAATGGAGAGGACCATATACTACACATGCCAACCTGATAACATCCCTAAGACCTGAGTCTTCCACGATGTTGACTGTTCTGCAGTCAATTCCCACCCATTTCGCGATTGCTGTTGTGAACTTCTTCAACGTACTTTCATCCACGGGTCTGTGGTGACTCCCACTCTAAAATGGTCCGTTGGTGGAGCTGAGGGTCGCTTGGCTGGGCTGCACCGGTTTCACCTGGGTGTTTAGCTTGGAGGTGGTAGAGCAAACTCAACGTACGCTGGTGGTAGTTAAACTCCGTTTGACAGAGGTTGCATTTTACTTTTGACTTGTTAACTGAGCCGTCTGGAGGTATTTTGAAGTTAAACAAGCCAGTAAGTCCAGTAGCTGTCTTTCTTTCCATCACCGCGGTGGGTTTACTGCAGGAGACCACTTCAAAGCATAACCTGAGCATGACACTGCTACAGCCAGGGCAGCAGTCCACGGGTGAATAGAAGGGACAAAAAGGCTTGCGAAATTTAAAATGCAATTTAAAAAAAATAAACGCGTTATGGACTGCATTAATTTAAACAGGAATTAGCAGAATCCATCTGATATGAGCTGTGGTTTGAATACCACTTCCCTCCTCTTTGAAAAGTAGTCACATATCTGGGTTCAGGTTTTTGTACAGCCTCTTCTACACTTTGTATCACTGTGTTTCTAGAGCACAGTAGTAGAGAGCTGTGTCTGCCAGGGTTAGGTCTGTTATGGTCAGTTCAGTTAATGTAGACGATGTTTGGGATTTATAGCGATTATCAGGAATGTGGTGACCTGAGCCACCTTTTCCTCTCTTCCAGAGAATAAACTGAGGAGCCTGAAGGTCAGAATGATGTCTGTACCAGTTAAGGTAGGCACTATCTCTATCTCTCTGATAGTTGCATGAGAGTGTGACAGATTGTCCTTCTCGTTCACTGACTTCATCTTCATCAGGAGAGATTGTGTCTCCAGCTGTTAGTCCTGGAAAAAGTAGAGAACATGAAGCCATTAGACTAACATTGTCCATGAGGCTGAGAGGAGAAGACAGTGGAAAATGTCTCCTGTACAGTGTTACTCTGTGGACATTCACAACAAAATCAACTGTACATCTCTGTTAGTTCAATGTAGAAGATGATGAAAAGATGATTTTCATGGTATCAGAGCAAAGAAACAAGTAGAGTTGTGAAGTGTAGTCTGTATATCTGGTTAATGCAGTAGCTTCAACAAAACTTGTATCCCTGTTCTTCAACTCACCTATAATGTGAGATAGAAGCAAAAAGAGGTAAAGCAACATGTCTTTGGAGTTATTAAAGCCAGACAGACAGCACATCAACAATGTTCTTCCACCAGAGTAGAATGAGGAAGAAATAATGTCATTGGATGAGCTGATAATGTTGAGTGGGCGGGGCCGGTTACAGCATGACTTCAGCTCAACCAATCAAATTCTTCTCTGCTTCAACAGCAGCTCTGTCTCAGATGTCAACTGCTTCATTTCTCTGTTGTCTTTGTCCTCAGTCCAATGAGTCCGAAATCAGTGGTTGAACAGAGTGTGGCTCCCTCTAGTGGATGTTGTGGAGTATTGTGTTGTCTTTGCTCCAAAGGTTTTTTTTCAGAGTTTTGGTGTTTCCTGTCACTGTGGGCCTCAGAGCACAGTAGTACACAGCAGAGTCAGACACATGAAGCTTCTGGATCTTCAGAGGAACTGATTTGTCTTTGAGCTCAGCATCAAATCTGTCTTTAGGGAAATCTGGAGAATTGTCATCACCTCCAAACTTGATACGCCGCAAAACGTACTTAGCATAACTATTCAGGTCTTGTTTGTACCAGAACAAATAGGGATTTGCCCCAGTTGTCTCAAAAGTGCAGTTGAGTGTGAGAGTGTCTCCTTCAGTAGCAATGACATCTCCTGGTGTCTGGATCACTTTGTCTTCTCCTTTACACTCTGGGGAAGAACAGAACATGCAGAGGAAGAGATGAATCAATAAAGATGATTGATTCAAGGACAACAATCAGCAGCTTTAAATGTGTTCAAGTGTGTGAAGAGGAAACATGTTGAGCTTTCTATCTTACCAAAGAAAAGAGCAGCAAGAATAATCCACAGCCAATGTTCCATCTGTACAACAAGGTTAAAATCAACAGGAGAAACTAGCTGATGTTCAACATTCAGTCTGACAATTGTTCTTTTCACAGCAGCAGTTATTATTGACACAATGGTTGAACCCAGTGCACAAGTAGTGCACCGCCTACTTGATAATGTCGCCCTCTAGTGGAGATAAAAAGGCTTCCAGCAGCTTGACAGTGTGTCAGCTGGTGTTGTTGTTCCCACTCTGGGTTTCCAGATCAGTCATACAGATCAGAGTCTGTCACTGCAGCAGAGGAGATCTCCACAACAAATACTGTTGATACCAGAAGGAGTAATCAGAACTCTCAGCAGGTCTGGAGTATCTGTAGGACAGAGTAACAGTGCTGCCTTCTAAACTGGACTCTTCAATGTCCTCAGCTCCTCCCTGAATCTGTCTGTCTCTCCTTCAGGGTTGGACTTGCCAGGGATCGTCCTGGTGCACCTTTCACCCAGTGTGGGCTGGTTCAGTCCACTATTTTCTTCTAGTTATTATTTTTACGTTCAGATAACCTATGTGCTGTGGTGAAAGTTTCTTTATCATTATTATTTTCTAAGTTCCCTCCAGTTGGGCCGACTAGGCAGCCACTCATCACTGGCTACAGAGGGCTAGCAGTGTGTTGACACATGTTATTCGTGTAGGAGCCACATTTAAGTTTATTTGAATTCCATTGTTTGCTATGTCTTTGTCTTTGTGAGTGTGTACCCGCTACAGGTGGTGATGGTGCCACTGTTTGAATGGCCTCCCATCATGCATCAGTGGGGGAGGCACACCAGAGGAGACCGTCAGTCAGTGCGTTTACATGCAGAGCTTAATCGACCTATGCTCAAAAGTCAACTTTCTGACTACAGTCCTTGTACAGTCCTTTACATGCAGCGGAAGAAAATCGAATAACTATTGGGAACTTGTCCTCCTCCTCCACACTAGGGGGCGATACGTGTCTTTTCAGTGGGTTAATACCACGTTAATACAGCTAGTTTTCTGGTTGACCTATTAAGTGATATAATAAACAAAAGGTCGTTCATGTAGCAGACCGACATTTCAAACAACAACCAGACGGATAATAGTACATTTTTAAATCTCGTACGTAATGTTCGTGCTAATTCTGGTACAGGTAAGATCCGGGCTATCCCTCAGACGGTTCTTCTAGCGGCTCTGTTTATCTTCTTCTTCTGCGATCAGCTTTCTTGGACGTTTTTGTTCCGGGGTCACACGCCATCTCGGTGGTGGTGGAGCATGAACACACCATCATCTAACTGAAAACTTCATTCATTGTACACATGCTGGAGAAAATCCCTGAGTGTCTCAATTGGATAATGAGAACTCCAATTTTAATCGGAGTAACGTGTTTACATGCACTTAAGTTCTCTTGTTATAGTCCGATTAAGGCAATAATAAGTTTTTTTCACGTAAACGCACTGATTGACCACAGCGCGTGAAGCTGCGTGGAGACCTACAATCTAGTTTGGCTGTAGCTTGGTCCTGCCAGTTATTAGACCGATGCAAACAATGCGTTTTATTTTCTGTGTCTTTATGTTACAATAAATTACCAGCTTCATTCAACAACCAGCTTCTTTTTGGTCACAAACTGCAAGTCTGACACTGCATAACTGCTTTCTCCACGTGGTAAGACAAAGGAAACTGGACATAAGGGTTACAAGACAAACCAGAATGAAGTTTTGCCAGCACAGTAGCCAATGACGAGCTGTGGATTCCTTCATTATTGGAGACAGTAATGTCGGCCTGACGCATGGACTTGAACAATGGAAGTGGAATATATGCTTGAAATGCTGCCATCCTGAATGACTTTTTCCTTTTGAAATAATGTTGAAAGGATCAAGAGACGACTTTGGAGAAAGATTAATGAGTTTATGAACTGAGACACTTCTTTTTGGTGGAGAGTAAAAAAGACAAGGTATTGAAACTGCATAATAACATCAATTAAGCAGCGAAAGTTTTTTTTTTTTTTTTTTTTTGTTTTTTTTTTAATACTGCAGACTGTTGTTTGACATTCTGAGTGATATTGTACTGTCCGAAAGAAGTAACTTTCAGGATTTATCTGAATCCGATAAAAGGCTCCGCCCACCGGCCAATCATCTGTTCAGGAAAGAATCACGTGTCCTTTCATTGAAGACCTGATTGAGATTGGAGCCCAAATCACTAGAAGAGCGTTACGGCGTGAACGCATCTTCCAGGAGATAATCACACAAAGAAGAGGATGTTTTAGCCGTTTGTCCCCGCTAAGCTCAAACACAGCTCAGAATCAGGATCATTTCATTCAGGACAACAACCTGATGTATTGATATGATGTAACAGCTTTATTGTCGCCACTGGTAACATGATAGAATGATGTTCTTATCTTTTTACTCCAGAGGGGTCACATCTGGGGGAATGACACTGATGCAGCCCAGTGGTTGGGTTTCGTGGCTTCATTAAATCTAAACTAACTGAACCATTGATGTGTAATTTATGCATTTATTTAATCTGCAGTCCTTTGTCTTATGGCGTCTCTTTGATGTGTTTGACTTTTTGAGATATCGAGTGACATTAACTTTTTCTTCTTCATGTCTGAGGAGAATCAGTCTTTGTGGATCAACCTCATGGTTGTGATGGTTCTGCTGCCTTGGAACCCGCCCTCATACGATTCACAACAACACAAACCTGGTTCAGTTACTGAGCTGATAACCAGCGTCATGATACCACTGATCCAGATCGTCACTCTTCTGGATAAGTTCAGCTGGATAAGTTGGAGTAAAGCCGGATAAGTTGAGCTCGCTTCGTGATACAGGGCTCATGTGATTGTTTTCGTTGTTGTGTTCCTCTGGGTCGGTGTGAAGGACGATAGCGTCAGGTGGGACACGCCCCTTATCGGCACCTGTAGGTCAGCAGCGTCATGAGCCGCTAATGTGGACAGGTTGATATGTCCCGCTGTACGGTGTCAGTCCCTCACCTCTCCTGAAGCGTGTGGGCCGCGTGCAGCTCCGCGAGCCGTTGGACCTGGTCTGTATGCGCAGTGGGTTCGGTTGCCAGGTATGTAACCGTCATAGGACGTTTGAAGGATGTTTATGGTGTGCAGTGTTAATGCTGATCTGTTGTAGGTCGGCGCTGTAGTTGTAGTTCCTTCTTGTTGGCTGCTTGTGGGGCTTAGTGTTCTGTCTCACAGGTAACTAGTGCCTCCAGCTTTGCACCGTTAGCTGTCGAGTTGTGTTTGCTGGATGCTTTGTTTGTTGAAGCTAGGCTCATGGCTGTGGTTGCCCTGCCTTGCTTCTTGTCTCCATACTTGCCTTGTGGTCTGCTATTAGTAGTAGGAGTAGTGGTGGTAGTACGGCCGCTCTGAAAATGTATAAACCCCATAAATGTAGTGATTACGCTAACTCTAGATGTGTGATGCTTGGTGGAAGGATGCTGCTCCGCTCACATTTAGTCAGTGGCTTCCAGACATGATGTCCTTCCTCAGGTTGGAGATGACTTACTTTAATAACACCTAAACAACACAGCATGTGCAATGTGAGCATGATCATTCCTGATTAAGTTGATGTGACCTATCAATAATGGAGTCAAATATAAAACACTGACGATATCATCTAAATAATTAATACAATACTATATCAACAACATGGATCATAAAGATAAATGTAGAATAACCTCAGTGCAGAAACATACGCTCCCCTGTAGTTTTTACTTTGGATGTAAAATGATTGTGTTGTTAGTGTCCATGGTGTTTAGTGTGTGAACCTTCAGTTGGTTTGTCATTGATGTGGATTTGCTGCTCATGTGAATCCTCCCACAATGTTTCATTAGCAGCTGTAACCACAGTGACTCTGATAAAACAGGAATTAGCAGAATCCATCTGATATGAAGCTGTGGTTTGAATACCACTTCCCTCCTCTTTGAAGAGTAGTCACATATCTGGGTTCAGGTTTTTGTACAGCCTCTTCTACACTTTGTATCACTGTGTTTCTAGAGCACAGTAGTAGAGAGCTGTGTCTGCCAGGGTTAGGTCTGTTATGGTCAGTTCAGTTGAGGTATCTGTTGTTTTTGATGTATAGCGTTTATCAGGAATGTGTTCTCCTGTTTCCCGTTTACCTCCTTTCCAGAGAATAAACTGAGGAGCCTGAAGGTCAGAATGATGTCTGTACCAGTAAAGTTCAGGAAGAGTATAGCTTGTCTCATAGATGCATCTGAGTGTGACAGATTGTCCTTCTGTTCCACTGACTTCATCTCGTTCAGGAGAGATTGTGTCTCCAGCTGTTAGTCCTGGAAAAAGTAGAGAACATGAAGCCATTAGACTAACATTGTCCATGAGGCTGAGAGGAGAAGACAGTGGAAAATGTCTCCTCGACAGTGTTACTCTGTGGACATTCACAACAAAATCAACTGTACAACTCTGTCAGTTCAATGTAGAAGATGATGAAAAGATGATTTTCATTGTATCAGAGCAAAGAAACAAGAAGAGTTGTGAAGTGCAGTCTGTATATCTGGTTAATGCAGCAGCTTCAACAAAACTTGAATCCCTGTTCTTCAACTCACCTATAATGTGAGATAGAAGCAAAAAGAGGTAAAGCAACATGTCTTTGGAGTTATTAAAGCCAGACAGACAGCACATCAACAATGTTCTTCCACCAGAGTAGAATGAGGAAGAAATAATGTTCATTGGATAAGCTGATGATGTTGAGTGGGCGAGGCCAGTTACAGCTTGACTTCAACTCAACCAATCAAATTCTTCCCTGCTTCAACAGCAGCTCTGTCTCAGATGTCAACTGCTTCATTTCTCTGCTGTCTTTGTCCTCAGTCCAATGAGTCAGAAATCAGTGGTTGAACAGTGTGTCTCCCTCTAGTGGATGTTGTGGAGTATTGTGTTGTCTTTGCTCCAAAGGTTTTTGTTCAGAGTTTTGGTGTTTCCTGTCACTGTGGCCTCAGAGCACAGTAGTACACAGCAGAGTCTGTCACTGCAGCAGAGGAGATCTCCAGATCCATTTCAGTTTCCTCCTTTCTTACATCTACAGACAGTCCATCCACTGATTTTTTTTTTTTTTTTTTCTCATTATTTCTCCTGATTCCAGATGAGAGATCAGGAACTCTGGAGGTTTTCCTGGAAATTGTCGATACCAGAAGAAGTTATCATTAGTAGCTCCTTTGGTGTATTTACAGGACAGAGTAACAGTGGTTCCTATTAAACTGGACTCTTCAGTCTTGACTGCAGTGAGTTGTTGGCAGCTGACTCCTGAAGGAAGAGATAACTCTGTTATATCATGTTAGAAATGTTTCATTACATCATTTCCATCCATTCAACATTTTAATTTAACATCATTTTCCTGTAGAGTGTAGCATACCCATGAGAATGAAAAGAAGCAGAGAAAATGTCCAATAGTCCAATGACAGCATGTTGAATAAAGAAAATGTTTCTGGTTTGTGTTTTGAACTCTGTTGAATCTGGAAGTTTCTCTCTCTTCTATAGTTCAGTAACAGCTCAGCTCCTCCCTGAATCTCTCCGTCTCCTCTTTGAGGATGTTGATGTTCTATCACCTCTACAATGAATCTAGAGCAGACTGTATCCTAACCAACCATAGAAGAAGAACAGAGTGTGGCTCCCTCTAGTGGATGTTGTGGAGTATTGTGTTGTCTTTGCTCCAAAGGTTTTTGTTCAGAGTTTTGGTGTTTCCTGTCACTGTGGGCCTCAGAGCACAGTAGTACACAGCAGAGTCAGACACATGAAGCTTCTGGATCTTCAGAGGAACCAAAGTCTGGTTGATTTTAGCATCAAATCTGTCTTTAGGGAAATCTGGAACATTTTCACCTCCTCCAACTTTATCACGGCTCAAAATGTACTTTGGAAAACTATTTTCTTCTTGTTTGTACCAGAACAAATTGTCATTTCCTACAGTTGTTTCAAAAGTACAGCTGAGTGTGAGAGTGTCTCCTTCAGTAGCAATGACATCTCCTGGTGTCTGGATCACTTTGTCTTCTCCTTTACACTCTGGGGAAGAACAGAACATGCAGAGGAAGAGATGAATCAATGAAGATGATTGATTCAAGTAAATATGAAACATGTTGAGCTTTCTATCTTACCAAAGAAAAGAGCAGCAAGAATAATCCACAGCCAATGTTCCATCTGTACAACAAGGTTTAAATCAACAGGAGAAACTAGCTGATGTTCAACATTCAGTCTGACAATTGTTCTCTTCACAGCAGAGAACTCTGCTCAATGGTTGAACCCAGTGCACAAGTCGTGCAAAACCTACTTGACAATGTCGCCCTCTAGTGGAGATAAAAAGGTGAATTCAACAGTGTGAAAAAGGGGCCTCCAGAAGCTTTGAAAAGAGGTAGAAAAGAAAAAAAGTACAAAATGCCGAATTAAAAGCACCAGATAAAAACACAATAAAAAGTCAGAACGAGCAGCTATCAAACTGAATTAAAGACCAAAGAATCAAAATGAGTTTAAAGAAGGGATTTAAACCAGGCAGTGTCTGGGACAGCCTACAGAGGGAAATTGGTCCAGAGTTTGAGGGCTGCAGCTGAGAAAGAATGATCTCCTCTGAGCTTCAACCTTGTTCTTGGGACAACCAGAAGACCTGAGTGACCTTAATGGGACATGTGGTAGTAGGAGATCTCAGAGATATGTTGAAGATAGACCATTCAGTCAGACGCTTTCTCTAGATCTATAAAGACACAATGCAGATCCTTCTGCCCTTCTCTCTACTTCTACATCAGCATTCTCCAGGTAAATATCAGATCTGCTCTTTCCCAGCATCAAACCATACTGCTGCTCACAAATGCTAACGTCTCCCCTTAGCCTAGCTTCCACTACTCTTTCCCACATCTTCATTGTATGGCTCATCAGCTTCATACCTCTGTAGTTCATCATCATCACCAGAACACTCCTCCTCCATTCCTCAGGCTTCCAGTCCTAAACTCTTGTCTTCCTCCTCTCCTTCTTCAACCAACAGTAGCTCTATTCCCACCAGGACACTGTAGGTCAACAGCTCAGATGGTGGTCGTCGTTAAGAAGAGTCCTGACTGATCTGGAGTGGAAGACATGTTTATATTTCACATGTATAGTTTGACAAAGGTTTTATGCTGGGTTCACTTCTTGATACAACCCTCTCCATCTATCTCGACTTTGGATCAGCACAAGAAGTAAACTGGCTTGTGACTTCCTATGTCTGAACTTTCAGGCTGCCAGGACCTGCAAGGCCTTCTCTGCTGGCCTAAAAATAACTAAACAACAGACAGACGCTTTATTCATCCCAAACTGGGACATTTCACAGTTGCAGCAACAATGTACAGGCACTCGACACCATACATCCTATATAACAGTGTATGTTATGTGTCACATACAGATGAGGAGTTAAACAGGCGTATGGATTCAGACAGGACAGATTTCCTGTAGCGTTCTTTGTCTGAGTCTCTTGGAGAAGGAGCTCTATTGTGTGTCTATCATCTGGTGGAGAGGGAGGTCAGGATGATCCTTGACTGATATCAGTTTAAGTGTCCTCCTCTCCCAGCCAATGACAGAGCCAGCCTTCCTGATCAGTTTATTCAGTGTGTTGCTGTTCCTCCAGCAGACCACAGCAGAGAAAAGGGTTCTGGCCACAACAGACTGGTAGAAGATCTCCAGCATCTTACTGCACACGATGAAGGATCTCAGCTTCCTCAGGAAGTAGAGTCTCTGCAGGCCTTCTAGGACACAGCTGTACTGTTGGTCCTCCAGTTCAGTCTGTTACTGATGCTCACTCCCAGGTATCTGTTCTCCTCCACCACCTCCACAGCCTGTCTCTCCCCCCACAGCCAGTTATATCCTTCATTCCTGACCACACCTCCCTCATGCTCTTCTGCTGGAGTTTGGCCTCCAGCTTCCTCCTGTTGTCACGATTCTGTCTTTTATTTAGTGCCATGTTTTGTGTTTCCTCTTTTATTTTGTCAAGTATTTGTTTTCATGCCTGTTGTGTTTCCTTGTGTGTGTTGATTGTTAATTGGTCTCACCTGGTTTGATTGCCCTGATCTGTTTCACCTGTGTCTTGTCATCCCTGAGCCCTCTTGTGCATATATAGCCCTGCCTTTCCCTTTGTTCTCTGTTGCGTCATTGATGTTTTTCCCCTGGTGAGTGTGTCATGTTACCTTCTTCTTGGCCTTGTTTGTGTCCTGTAAGTTTTTCTATCATGTTTCTAGAGTTTATTTCTAGTCTTTGGATTTACCTGCTTGTCTGCAGTGCCTTTTGGGTTTTTGTTTTTCATTAAATACTTTTTTGTTTGAAACCCGGCCTCATCTTGAGTCCTGCACTTGGATCCTCTACACCACTTCACCACTCAAATCCTGACACCTGTAGGAGTCCTTGCACTTCCTCAGCTTGTCCTGCAGTTGATGCTGTACCCTCCTTAGCTCCTCCTTGTCTCCAGACCTGAAGGCTCTCCTTTTGTCATTCAGCAGAGTCCTCACAGAATTTGATATATTCTGTGATGTACTCCCCTATGCTGCTGATGTCTTACCCATGAGGCTGACAGAGGGCCTCTCAGTTGGTGGACTCAAAGCAGTCCTGCAGGGCCTCCTTTGTCCACCTCGTAACAGTCCTTTTGGACACAGGCTGCTGTTGGACAAGTGGGACATACTTTGCAGTGAGCAGGACAAGGTTATGATCAGACCTGCCTAGTGGGGGTAGGGCAGTTGTACTGTATGCATTGAAGGCATTTGCATACAGCAGATTCAGTGTTTGATTGTCACGGTTGTGACAATCAACATACTGGGTGAATTCTGTGAGTGTTCTGTCCAAGGTGACGTGGTTGATGTCCCCATTGATCACCATAAACAAATTTGGCTGCTGCGTCTGCAGACGGGGGACAGAGGTGTTGATGACTTAATTATATTTTCCATGAATACCTATTGAATAATTCTTAAAGGACTCTTTGCTTCCTTTCTAGCTTTTCCCTGGTTGCGCTGCTTCCAAGCGTGTTTTCATATCAAAGCTCTTATCCAATCACATTTAAGCATTCATTTGTTGCTAGGCTCAAAGAAATCTGCCTGGAGGCCTTCAGATTCACTTCTGCTGTCCTGCAGCATAAAGTAAGTGTTGACCAGACTGTTGCTTTAACCAATCAGATATTGAGTTGAGGACACCATGGTCTGCTTGCAGGTGTATGGTGATGTCAGTGTACTCGCAGCCTCTGATTGGACAGTCAGAGAGTGAGATAGCCAGAGCTAGAGAACTGCATCTGATGTGAGCTGGACGAGCAGAAATGTAGTTGTGTTCATTGAATACCTGGTTTGTGACGATACAATTCCTGAAGGAGGAGAAATCGAGCTGCTTGAGGATATACGGTCAAAGACATTTTTAAGACAGACTTTTCAAGAAACGCTGACATTGTTAAGAAGTCCTAGCCAACTACAGGAAAGGATTTGCCAGCCATTTTCAGTCCATTAATAACGAGCAGAACCCCTGGCTCTCATGATCAGAGGAAAAGTCTGAATAGTTTCTTTATGGTCAGTAAAATTAATTATATTTCCATCTTTCATGTGAGTTTTTGCCATTTTATTGGGTCATCATTGTTTCTGTTGGATTTGATGTATGTGGTTCTTGTTGTTTGTGCAACGTTCTGTTTTATTATTTGTATGATCATAAAATTTTCTATAGCGTTGTCATGATGATCGTTTTAAGAAAAGTTGTTTCCCCTGGGTTACATCATTTTTTTATTAGATGTGCTCGATAGGAAAAGCGACTTGCACAGTCCGCCCCTGATCAATACTGAAAACAAATATAAAACACTGAATATATCATCCAAATTATTCAAACAATAAGATCTAAACAACATGGAATGAAAAGAACAATGTAACATAACGTTAATGCAGAAACGTATGCTTCCTTGTGCTTTTGTGTTTTAAAAGTAGAATGATTCTGTTAGTGTCCAACAGCAGGTTTTTGTTCAGAGATTTGGTGTTTCCTGTCACTGTGGGCATCAGAGCACAGTAGTACACAGCAGAGTCTGTCACTGCAGCAGAGGAGATCTCAGCACAGTAGTAGAGAGCTGTGTCTGCCAGGGTTAGGTCTGTTATGGTCAGTTCAGTTGATGTATCTGTTGTTTTTGATGTATAGCGATTATCAGGAATGTGTTCAGCCCAACTACCATCTCTAGCACCTTTCCAGAGAATAAACTGAGGAGCCTGAAGGTCAGAATGATGTCTGTACCAGTAAAGTGCAGGATGAGTATAACTTGTCTCATATTTGCATGAGAGTGTGACAGATTGTCCTTCTGTTTCACTGACTTCATCTTCATCAGGAGAGATTGTGTCTCCAGCTGTTAGTCCTGGAAAAAGTAGAGAACATGAAGCCATTAGACTAACATTGTCCATGAGGCTGAGAGGAGAAGACAGTGGAAAATGTCTCCTCGACAGTGTTACTCTGTGGACATTCACAACAAAATCAACTGTACAACTCTGTCAGTTCAATGTAGAAGATGATGAAAAGATGATTTTCATTGTATCAGAGCAAAGAAACAAGAAGAGTTGTGAAGTGCAGTCTGTATATCTGGTTAATGCAGCAGCTTCAACAAAACTTGAATCCCTGTTCTTCAACTCACCTATAATGTGAGACAGAAGCAAAAAGAGGTAAAGCAACATGTCTTTGGAGTTATTAAAGACAGACAGACAGCACATCAACAATGTTCTTCCACCAGAGTAGAATGAGGAAGAAATAATGTCATTGGATAAGCTGATGATGTTGAGTCGGCGGGGCCAGTTACAGCTTGACTTCAACTCAACCAATCAAATTCTTCTCTGCTTCAACAGCAACTCTGTCTCAGATGTCAACTGCTTCATTTCTCTGTTGTCTTTGTCCTCAGTCCAATGAGTCAGAAATCAGTGGTTGAACAGAGTGTGGCTCCCTCTAGTGGATGTTGTGGAGTATTGTGTTGTCTTTGCTCCAAAGGTTTTTGTTCAGAGTTTTGGTGTTTCCTCTCACTGTGGGCCTCAGAGCACAGTAGTACACAGCAGAGTCTGTCACTGCAGCAGAGGAGATGTTCATAGTGATTTGCTTTTGCTCCACTTTAATCTTCAGTCGAGGGTCTTGAAAAGTTCCTACTTCTCCGGAATCAGAGTGAGAGATCAGGAACTCTGGAGCTTTTCCTGGATATTGTCGATACCAGAAGAAATAGTCACCAGTTGCCAGTTCAGGGTAGTTGTAGGACACAGTAACAGTGGTTCCTTCTAAACTGGACTCTTCAGTCTTGACTGCAGTGAGTTGTTCATGGCTGACACCTAAAGGAAGAGATAACTCTGTTATATCATGTTAGAAATGTTTCAATCCATCATTTCCATCCATTCAACAATTTTATTTAACATCATTTTCCTGTAGAGTGTAGCATACCTGTGAGAATGAAAAGAAGCAGAGAAAACATCCAATAGTCCAACGACAGCATGTTGAATAAAGGAAATGTATCTGGTTTGTGTTTTGAACTCTGTTGAATCTGGAAGTTTCTCTCTCTTCTATAGTTCAGTAACAGCTCAGAACATCAAAATCCTCGAAGAAGAGACGGAGAGATTCAGGGAGGAGCTATCAGCTCTGCAATGAATCTTGAGCAGACTGTATCCTAACCAACAATAGAAGAACAACAGAGTGTGGCTCCCTCTAGTGGATGTTGTGGAGGATTGTGTTGTCTTTGCTCCAAAGGTTTTTGTTCAGAGTTTTGGTGTTTCCTGTCACTGTGGGCCTCAGAGCACAGTAGTACACAGCAGAGTCAGACACATGAAGCTTCTGGATCTTCAGAGGAACTGATTTGTCTTTGAGCTCAGCATCAAATCTGTCTTTAGGGAAATCTGGAGCATTGTCGTCTCCTGCATAGTTACTGCGACGCAAAATATACTTTGGAAAACTATTAACTTCTTGTTTGTACCAGAACAAAAAGTAGTTTGTGTCACTGGTCTCAAAAGTACAGCTGAGTGTGAGAGTGTCTCCTTCAGTAGCAATGACATCTCCTGGTGTCTGGATCACTTTGTCTTCTCCTTTACACTCTGGGGAAGAACAGAACATGCAGAGGAAGCGATGAATCAATAAAGATGATTGATTCAAGGACAACAATCAGCAGCTTTAAATGTGTTCAAGTGTGTGAAGAGGAAACATGTTGAGCGTTCTATCTTACCAAAGAAAAGAGCAGCAAGAATAATCCACAGCCAATGTTCCATCTGTACAACAAGGTTTAAATCAACAGGAGAAACTAGCTGATGTTCAACATTCAGTCTGACAATTGTTCTCTTCACAGCAGCAGTTATTATTGACACAATGGTTGAACCCAGTGCACAAGTAGTGCACCGCCTACTTGATAATGTCGCCCTCTGGTGGAGATAAAAAGGTGAGTTCAACAGTGTGAAAAAGGGGCTTCCAGAAGCTTTGAAAAGAGCTAGAAAAGAAAAAAACAACAAAATGCTGAATTAAAAGCACCAGATAAAACACAATAAAAAGTCAGAAAGAGCAGTTCTCAAACTGAATTAAAGGCCAAAGAATAAAAATGAGTTTAAAAAAGGGATTTAAACCAGGCAGTGTCTGGGACAGCCTACAGAGGGAAACTGGTCCAGAGTTTGAGGGCTGCAGCAGAGAAAGAATGATCTCCTCTGAGCTTCAACCTTGTTCTTGGGACAACCAGAAGACCTGAGTGACCTTAATGGGACATGTGGTAGTAGGAGATCTCAGAGATATGTTGAAGATAGACCATTCAGTCAGACGCTTTCTCTAGATCTATAAAGACACAATGCAGCTCCTTCTGCCCTTCTCTCTACTTCTACATCAGCATTCTCAAGGTAAATATCACTTCTGCTCTTTCCCAGCATCAAACCATACTGCTGCTAACCAATGCTAACGTCTCCCCTTAGGCTAGCTTCCACTAGTCTTTCCCACATCTTCATTGTATGGCTCATCAGCTTCATACCTCTGTAGTTCATCATCATCACCAGAACACTCCTCCTCTTCAACAAACCATTTTATAAACTCCACTTCCATCTTTCCTGGTTGTAGCAGGCAGCATACATGGTCGCGCATGCGTACTTATGAACATATACAGATTCAGAGGCCGACTGTGAAGCAGTCTACAATCCAGTGCTGACTGATTCTACTGAGGAGCTTAAGTTGGCTGAAGCCTCAATCGGTGATACCTGCATCTCCAGCACAACTGACTGGCATCATCATTTAGCCACAACCTGCAAAGAGAGGGGCAGGAGACTAGGTGGCAGAGGGCATGACAGTACCCCCTCCCTTATGGGCGCCTCCAGGGAACCGGTCTTAGCCGTCCCAGTCCACCAGGTAGCAGAAGCCATGCCCCTGGCGACGAATGTCCAAAATGCACCGCACTGTAAAGACGGGACCATCATCCACCATCCAGGGAGGAGGTGGGGTGGCCTCAGGAGGAGAGAGAGCCCCACATACCAAGAAGCTAACTTCCTGGACTCCGCTTGGAGAGGCAAGTACTTGGATAGATGCCACACCTTCTGTCCAGAGGTGTAAGTAGGAGCAGGAGCACGACAGCGGTCTGCATGGGCTTGGGTCTTGAAAGATGCGCGCACCATATGGGCCTGAACAGAGGGAACTGCAATCTCTGTCTCCTGACCTGGGAACAGAGGGGACTCATAGCTGAGAGAACAGAGATATGGAAACATGCCAGAGGAGGTGTTAGGGAATGTGTTGTGGGCGTACTCTACCCAGGGCAGCCTAGCACTCCACGTAGATGGTTTGTTGGCGGAGATGCAACGGAGAACAGCCTCCATTTCCTGATTGGCCTGTTCTGTCTGGCCATTGGTCTGTGGATGGTATCCAGAAGACAGACTGGCTGTCACCCCAATGGACTGACAGAAAACCTTCCAAATCTGAGAGGTAAATTGCGGACCTCTGTTTGAAACAGTATCGGTGGGCAGACCCAGGGCTGGACTGGGACCAAAAAATGGCCCTGGCATTTTTGATCCCTGGCGCCCACCATGGTGATTTACACAATATGTGTAAGCACGCTCCATACCAGAGGATGTACAGTGGTGCTTGAAAGTTTGTGAACCCTTTAGAATTTTCTATATTTCTCATAAATATGGCCTAAAACATCAGATTTTCACACAAGTCCTAAAAGTAGATAAAGAGGACATACTTAAACAAATGAGACAAAAATATGATACTTGGTCATTTATTTATTGAGGAACATGATACAATATTACATATTACTGAGTGGCAAAAGTGTGTGAAACTTAGCTTTCAGTATCTGGTGTGACCAGATCATACCAACACATGTAATCATACCAACATTCATAGTCTCTGCTTCCAGTCCTAAACTCTTGTCTTCCTCCTCTCCTTTTGGTATTTTGCTTGTAATGTAACAGGTGGCTGATCAGTGGAGACAGGAGCAGCGCTGAGTTGATTGGTGAGAGCAGCCAGGGCAGGGGTGACTCCAGCCAGTTCTTCTGTCACCTTCTCAAAACCTTGATCATGATGTTCCAAATGTGCTCTCTGGGCAGTAACTGCCTTCTGAGTGCCTCCTGCTCTGCAGAGTCCATGATGGCTGGATTGTACTGTTACAGAGAAGGTAGGTCTCTGGACGCAGATACAGGAGGAAGATGGTAGTTGAAAGAGTTGAGCAGTGACCTCAGTAGCCACAGAAACGTGGCTGCCAATGTGCGCCTACGACTTCTCCGACCCCCACCAACATCACTTACTCACAATCATACACCAGAGAGCACAAACCTGGAGGCAAGATGGGTTAAGTGTCTTGCCCAAGGACACAACGGACAGACTAGGGATAGGACAAAATTGAACCACCAACCTTTCGGTTACTGGACCTCCTGAGCTACTGCCGCCCAGCAGAAACAGAGGTTATGTACGAGGGAGACACACGTAAAGCGAAATATACTTGAACATATACAGATTCAGAGGCTGAGACAAGACTGACTGTGAAGTAGTCTACAATCCAGTGACACCTGCAGCTCCACAGCTGACTGGCAATCATCAATTAGCCATGACCTACAAAGAGAGGAGGAGGAAACTAGGAGGCAGAGGGCATGAGACTACCTGTCTCCCTGATCACTTTAGTCATCTGGAAGCACCTCTTGACCCAGAGTCTGTCACAACCCCTCCCTAAAAACCACACAGCTCTCTTCCTCTCTCATCTTCCACCTCTTTGCCCTCTGCTCTGCCTTTACTCTCTTCATCTTCCTCTCCACAAGAGTCATCCTACACCACCATCCTGTCCATAACTTCCTTATTTCCACTATTCCCTTCACCATCATTTCCACTTTTGTTCGCCCTGATCACCTCTGGGAAAACTCTGCATCAAATCCTCTAACTCAGTCCACAACTTGACGTTCTTCTTTTCCTTACACTCTACTCATGGAGCATTCCGATTACTCCATTGAGGTCAATGATCTCCTTTTACAGGAAGACCTGACCAAAACAGCAGCAGCATAAAAAGTTGCAGACGGGACATAATACAAATACATTACAAGTACATTAAAAATCCTATCTAGTGCCAGTGATAACATTAGAATAGCTACAGACAATGACAAGCGCAAACCGATGTATTTATCATTGAGGTAATGTGAACTCTAAAATCAGGGAGCAGGATAAGACTCCCAAGATTCAATGATGGAGAGAGCAGCACAGTATACCACTGTTTCATCTGTATAAAAAATGAAAATTAGCTCCACCCACATTATGCCCCAACATATTAATGTATGTTGAGAATAACAGTGGACCTAACACAGAACCCAGCGGTACACCCTTACAAATGTTTAACCGTTCAGAACTTTCCGACAGATAGTTCACAAACCAGAGCTTGATCAGAAATACCAATACGAAAAAAATCTGCACCTATTTTTAAGACAAAGGGTTCTAAGTTGTCAGGGCCAGCAGGTTTCTGAGGATTTACCTTAGTTAAGGTTTCATGTACAACAGAAACCAAAGTATTCACAGAAACGGAGTCAAACAGCAAACCATATGTTCAGCATCACACCTTCAGTTTCCAGCCTCAGACTCATCATCCTATCTGACAATCTCTTCACCTCAGTGACATTCTTCACAAACTCCTTCAGGATCACTCCTACTCCATCTCTCTGCCTTTACCTGTAATCGTACCAACATTCATAGTCTCTGCTTCCAGTCCTAAACTCTTGTCTTCTTCCTCTCCTTCTTCAACCAACTTCTTCAGCTCTATTCCCACCAGGACCCTGTGAGTCAACAGCTCAGATGGTGATCGTTGTTAAGAAGAATCCTGAGTGATCTGGAGTGGAAGACATGTTTATGATTCACATGTTTAGTTTAACAAAGGTTTTACATGGGGATTACCTTCCTGACACAGGCCTCTCCATTCATCCACATATATCATCAAAATATATCATCTAAAATATTTCAGATGAAGAATGTAAATAACACAGATTGTGAAGACTAATGTACAATAACCTGAAAGCAGAAACATGCACCCACTTGGTTCTATGTTTGGATGTAAAATGATTCTGTTCTTAGTGTCCATGGTGTTTAGTGTGTGAACCTTCAGTTGGTTTGTCATTGATGTGGATTTGCTGCTCATGTGAATCCTTACACAGTGTTTCATTAGCAGCTGTAACCACAGTGACTCTGATAAAACAGGAATTAGCAGAATCCATCTGATATGAAGCTGTGGTTTGAATACCACTTCCTTCCTCTTTGAAGAGTAGTCACATATCTGGGTTCAGGTTTTTGTACAGCCTCTTCTATACTTTGTATCACTGTGTTTCTAGAGCACAGTAGTAGAGAGCTGTGTCTGCCAGGGTTAGGTCTGTTATGGTCAGTTCAGTTGATGTAGACGATGTTTGGGATTTATAGCGTTTATTAGGAATGAAATCATCTCTCAGAATAAACTGAGGAGCCTGAAGGTCAGAATGATGTCTGTACCAGAAAATTAAGTATCTTGTCTCAAAGTTGCATCTCAATGTGACAGATTTTCCTTCTGTTCCACTGACTTCATCTTCATCAGGAGAGATTGTGTCTCCAGCTGTTAGTCCTGGAAAAAGTAGAGAACATGAAGCCATTAGACTAACATTGTCCATGAGGCTGAGAGGAGAAGACAGTGGAAAATGTCTCCTGTACAGTGTTACTCTGTGGACATTCACAACAAAATCAACTGTACATCTCTGTTAGTTCAATGTAGAAGATGATGAAAAGATGATTTTCATGGTATCAGAGCAAAGAAACAAGTAGAGTTGTGAAGTGTAGTCTGTATATCTGGTTAATGCAGTAGCTTCAACAAAACTTGTATCCCTGTTCTTCAACTCACCTATAATGTGAGATAGAAGCAAAAAGAGGTAAAGCAACATGTCTTTGGAGTTATTAAAGCCAGACAGACAGCACATCAACAATGTTCTTCCACCAGAGTAGAATGAGGAAGAAATAATGTCATTGAATGATAGGATGATGTTGAGTGGGCGGGGCCAGTTGCAGCTTGACTTACTCAACTCAACCAATCAAATTCTTCTATGCTTCAACAGCAGGTTTTTGTTCAGAGATTTGGTGTTTCCTGTCACTGTGGGCATCAGAGCACAGTAGTACACAGCAGA
>NC_061776.1:289912-308490 GCF_022458985.1 Mugil cephalus
GCTCTGTCTCAGATGTCAACTGCTTCATTTCTCTGTTGTCTTTGTCCTCAGTCCAATGAGTCAGAAATCAGTGGTTGAACAGAGTGTGGCTCCCTCTAGTGGATGTTGTGGAGTATTGTGTTGTCTTTGCTCCAAAGGTTTTTGTTCAGAGTTTTGGTGTTTCCTGTCACTGTGGGCCTCAGAGCACAGTAGTACACAGCAGAGTCTGACACATGAAGCTTCTGGATCTTCAGAGGAACTGATTTTTCTTTGAGCTCAGCATCAAATCTGTCTTTTGGGAAATCTGGAGCATTGTCACCTCCTCCAACCTTATCACGCTGCACAATGTACTTTGGAAAACTATTTTCTTCTTGTTTGAACCAGAACAATGTGGGACCTGCGTAACTTGTCTCAAAAGTACAGCTGAGTGTGAGAGAGTCTCCTTCAGTAGCAATCACATCTCCTGGTGTCTGCATCACTTTGTCTTCTCCTTTACACTCTGGGGAAGATCAGAACATGCAGATGAAGAGATGAATTAATCATGATTGATTCAAGGAAAACAATCAGCAGCTTTAAATGTGTTCAAGTGTGTGAAGAGGAAACATGTTGAGCTTTCTATCTTACCAAAGAAAAGAGCAGCAAGAATAATCCACAGCCAATGTTCCATCTGTACAACAAGGCTTAAATCAACAAGAGAAACTAGCTAACGTTCAACATTCAGTCTGACAATTGTTCTCTTCACAGCAACAGTTATTGTTGACACAATGGTTGAACCCAGTGCACAAGTAGTGCACCGCCTACTTGATAATGTCGCCCTCTAGTGGAGATAAAAAGGCTTCCAGCAGCTTGTCAGTGTGTCAGCTGGTGTTTTTGTTCCCGCTCTGGGTTTCCAGATCAGTCGTACAGATCAGAGTCTGTCACTGCAGCAGAGGAGATCTCCACAACAAATGTTGTTGATACCAGAAGGAGTAATCAGAGCTCTCAGCAGGTCTGGAGTATTTGTAGGACAGAGTAACAGTGCTGCCTTCTAATCTGGACTCTTCAATGTCCGCAGCTCCTCCCTGAATCTGTCTGTCTCTCCTTCAGGGTTGGACTGGTGGACCTTTGACCCAATGTGGGCTGGTTCAGTCCACTACTTTTTTTTCTAGTTATTATTTTGACCTGGCCTTTCATAGGGCCTATGTGCTGTGGTGAAAGTTTCTTTATCTTCTAATTTTCCTTCAGTTGGACCCGGCCAGGCAGCCACTCATCACTGGCTACAGAAAGCTAGCAGTGTGTTGACACATATTATTGGTCTATTGTTTGCCTATGTTAAACAGTCATGGGCTGACAGGCTCAGAGAGTCCTGACAGTGCTGTCAATCACTACACAGCCAGGGTGGGAGGAGATGGGCTGCTGCTGAGCCAGTTAATGAGTAATAAGAGCATCTTTAGTCTTATTCACAGGGGATTAGTTTCACCTGAGGATGTCCTGTGATTCAGATGTTACCTCCTACGTCTGTGTTTCATGTGGTTCACTCAGGACAAACAAACCCTTATTTTTACTCTAATTTGCATTCGGTTGTTGTGGCTCTGCTCCTTTCCATCTCACTCAACTTTGTCAGAGACAAATTTTCTTTGCACAGGATGATGGATGATAAAAATATATTTTTGATACAACTTTTTAAGAAAGTACCACTGACCTGGTGGTATTTACATCAGACCCACCTTTATAGATGAACATATTAATGATTTAATGGTTTCATCCACAGGCGAATAGTTCATCAACATCTTGACTTTGATTTATAGCACATTCTTTATAATCCTTAATGACAAGAGGCAGAAAAAAGCTGCAAATGAAACAAAAGTCAACAAATAGTTGCTGTATTATGAGAATTATGGTTCAGGTCATTTTAGGTGTAATTTTTATTTTACAAACAATGGACTTGGACCACTCACGGATATGCACAGAATCTCCTTCCCGAAAGAACCGAAGAGTTGAGCCACCACGGTCATGATGAAGTTTCTGTGAGGCTTGTTTCTCTTCAATCCGTCTGGCAAGCTCTGGCTTGAGTAAACTGAAATGGGTTCGGATCTGGCGTTTCAGAAATAACCCAGCCAGTGTCCGTCCAGTCATGGTATGGGGTGTACTGTGGTACATGAGCAGGAAATTTGCAAGTCTGTGACTGAGTGGCAAAGGAGCCTTTCCCTCTGCCTTCAACACGTCCTTCATCAGTGCTTGTTTCAGAACTTGCACTGATCTCTCTGCAGCCCCATTTGACGCAGGATGGTACGCAGGCACAGCAGTGTGTTTGGCACCGTTTCTCTCCAGGAACTGTGTAAATTCTCTCGACACCAGCTGCAGACCATTATCCGATACCAGCTCTATGCAGTCCATACGCAGAGAACAGGCTTCGCAGACTGAGAGGTGATGGAAGACATGGGAAAAACTTCTAACCACTTTGAATGGCTATCGATAACCACCAGGAAATTCTCAGCAAAATCAATGTGAATTCTCTGCCATACTCTTTCCATCTCCAGTGGTGCAGCGGTGCATTTTCTGGACGGTTTGGCAGATAGAGCAACCTTTCACTAGCTCTACAATGTCCCCATCACAGCCAGGCCACCACATGTAGCTGCGGGTGAGAGCTTTCATGCAGAAGATACCTGGGTGCACATGATAAAGGTCTTCCAGTAGTTGTTATCGATAACCTGGGGGTACGATGACTTGCTGGCCCCAAAGAACGCAGCCTTGTTCCGCTGACAACTCCTGCCTGCGTATGAAGTAAGGCCACAGTGCTTCATCCTGCACATAACTGGGCCATCCATTCATTGTGTAGCTCCACACCTTGATCAGTATAGGATCTTTTAAAGTGGCTCTCTTAATGTCTTTTGCACACACTGGCAGTTCTTCCAAGCGTGAGAAGTAAAAAATACTTCCCTCTTCTCCTGTGTTGTTGACTAAGGCTCTGGGTAGGCGAGACAATGCGTTTGCATGATCAGCTAATCTCCTGTACTCAGTATCATAGCTGTATGCCATGAGGATGAGAGCCCGGCGTTGCATCCTTAATGCTGCTAAAGTTGGAACAGCTGACTTTGGTCCCAGGATAGTTAATGGTGGTTTTTGATCTGTGATTAGCGTGAATTTCCTCCCATACAAATACTTATGGAATTTTCTTACTCCAAAGATGGTGGCGAGTGCCTCCTTTTCGAATTTGGGTGTATTTTCTTTCCGCCTCAGTTAAAGTCCTCGATGCAAAAGCCACAGGCCAATCCTCTCAGTTTTCCATGACATGAGAAATAACAGCCCCTACTCCATAAGGTGACACATCACATGCAATCCGGAGTGGCAACTGTGTGTTGTAATGCACTAACACCTTATTCTGCTTTAATAGCTGCTTTGCATCTTCAAATGCCTTAGCACACTCAGAAGTCCAAACCCACTTTGCCTCTTTTCTCAGCAGGTTGTGTAGAGGGTGGAGGATGGTGGAGGAGTTCTGCAGGAACCGGCTGTAGTAATTAAGAAGACCTAAGAAAGACTTCAGCTATGTGACATTTGTTGGCTCGGGCGCTTTGTTTATTGCTGCCACCTTTTCATCTGTGGGATGCAGGCCATCCCGGTCAATGCTATGTCCCAGATACTCCACTCTGCTCCGAAAAAACTGACATTTAGACAGTTTTTACTCTGACACCATGTTTCTCCAGGCATGTGAGCACTACGTCCAGTGTTTTTAAGCACTTCTCCTCCAATGAAGGAGGAGAAGTGCTTAAAGGTAGGTAGCGAACAAATCTTCTGTGTTAGGTAATGGTCTGCTCTTCAATACACTGATTTATACTGACCGTGTAGTCGCCACAAATCCTAATTGTTTTGTCTGCTTTTGGCACAGTGACTATTGGAGAGGCCCACTCACTTTTCTCAGTCTTCATTTTTTCCAATCTGTCCAGCTCCTTTTCCACCGCTTCCTTTAATGCGTAGGGAACTGGGCGAGCTTTGCAGAGGATCGGTGTGGTGCCTGGTTTTATGCAGAGTTTGGCTTTAAATCCCTCTATGCAGCCTTGGTTTTCAGAGAACACTGCCTGGTGGCGCTGTAACACTTCATTGACTCTTGGGTTCCACTCTGCCTGTGTTTGCACCCGGTGTACAGTGAAAATCTGTTTCCAGTTCAGGTGTAGTTCCTTTAGCCAGTTCCGACCAATCAGAGCTGGTCTACTTCCTTTCACAATGACAAGAGGCAGAGTGACTTTCTGTGTGTCGTACTGTACTGGTATCATGATGGATCCTCGAACAGCGATACTTTGGCCTGAATATGATTTCAGCTTTAGCTTGGGGGCTGGTTTTAAAGGGAAACTGTTCAGATGTTTCTGGTAATAATCCTCAGATACCACTGACACAGCTGACCCTGTGTCCAGAAGCATTGTTGTGCTGTTATCACCCAGTGCGACATCAACGGTGTTCCCCTTCCCACAGCTCGTGGTGGAGTTTACTGTATACACTCCACAAAGTTCAGCTTCTTCATGTCTTCTGGATGTTCGTCCTTCAGCTTCTATATACTGAGTTTGAGAAGTAGCTTTTCCCTTTCTACATTCACGGGCTATGTGTCCAGTTTTGGAGCATGTGACACTTTTCATTTTTAAATCTGCAGTCACGTGCTGAATGTCACAAAACGCCATTGATTTTTTTGATGCCAGTTCCATTGCTAGTGCCGCCTCACAAGCCTTTGGAAAAGTCAGATCCTTTTCTTACACGGCATCCAAGCGTAGTCCACTTACAAAGCGATCTCTCAGCACATCATCCAGGTACTGTCTGAAGTCACAGGTAGCTGCTCGCTGCCTCAAAGCGACCACATACTCAGAGACAGTTTCATCCTCTTTCTGGTTACGCTTCTGGAAACGAAATTGTTCCGTGATTACGATCGGTGCTGGCTTGTAATGCTCAGTACTCTCACCAGATCAGGATACTGCATAGTACTCGGTACTGTCGGTGACACCAGATTCTTCAGCCCCAATCACAGAGAGAAACACGCACACCTTCTTTTCATCCTTGGTTTCATTTGCCAGCATCCGCTGCTCCAAACGTTCCAGATACGTCTCGAAATCCTCCTTTGCATCATTGTATTCATCCACACGACCGATTTGCATAGCCATGGCAGATCTTTCTGATGCTAACTGCTAGTCCGACTCGTAACTGGTTTCTCAGCGAAGAACAAGAAAAAAAGAGAGAGAGAGAGAAAATAACTATGTTTCCTCAACTACGACCAGTGTACGGTGACTTTTTCATTTAAAATCCTCGTTGCCATGTGTAGTATTTTGTGCGAGAGACAAGAATCAGGCCGAGCATGGCTTCAGAACACACTTCACTTCCAGCAACAGACACATGACAGGTGCTGCTCGGCTCAGTAAACACATTCAAAAAGGTGTTGGCCAACCAAAACCTAACCCAGCAACTAACTGCCTTAATTCACTTCAATCTATTACAACCCCAGAGACGAGTGATTGGGTCAGACTCAGCAGCGGAGGCCGGTGGTGACCTTGTCCGTGGCCGACGATGATGATCCAGTGGAGGCAGACATGGTAGTATCGTTAGCCTGGGGCTGCTAGGCTACATGTTTAAGACATGTCCAAAACACAGTGACAACGTTTTTATGTTGAATGTGATGTTACCTTCATTGATAAAGTCAAGCAGTTAAAGCTTTACCTGCAAAGTGGCCCACGAAGCTTCCTGAGAACAGGAGTGTAGTATTTAGTCTGTTCTTACTCTTGTTCATGGAGAAAATACATTTACATCCATTCAGTAAAATATCTAATAACATAAAACAGGATGTGAATACTAAAGCATTAGTTCTGTCTGATGATTTTGAATTATTAATAAAAGTATAATAGCAGCACAGACAATGTTCATAAAGGTGTACATATTTGACACAGAGTACAAGACAAGGAGAGATGTGATAAGAATAAACAGTTATTATCAGAACTTCAATAAAAGTGCTCAGGCTATTTTACACCTCTAAAATATCATATTTTTCTCAGTTGTTTTGGCGCATTACTCTGATCACAGTTAAAAGTCTCGTTACTGTTAGTCCAACCTCCACAACACTGAGTCATTTGTGAACATCATAGTCTCAGTTTGTCATTGCCATTAATGGTTTTACACAGGGGCCATCAGGGGCCAGTGCCCCTTTAAAATTGCTCCTGGCTCCTGTTGTGGCCCCTTTGTTGAACAGATAATAGATTTATTCATTTCTTACGTGACATGCGGTGGCTCAAAGATCAGAACTAACGTGATGGAGCGTTCTACACGGACTCTTTGAAGTGCTACGCTTCAATTTGGATCTTTGGATGTGAAGTGAACAGCCAGCAGTCCTGCATGGACGACTGCACAGAGGCCAGGGTTGGAAAACCATTCAAATTCATCACATTTTACTGTTGTTTACTGCAATGATGAAATCCATCTTTATTGGTCTTGTTATGTTTGTGAATAAGCAGCCATTGAAGTCAGTAACATGATGTCATGTTGGGAAATGGGTGAAACAACCAACAGCATGTAGCTGCTTGTTTAATGAAGAACTTGAATGGCCTTCTGAGAGTAGATGCTACAATCCTCTCCATTTTCTTTTTAGTAGGATATCATCATAAAACCAAGGACATTTTTAATTTTTCTTTCTTTTTTTCCTCCTGACTGCACATAAAGAAAGAGTGAGATGATGAGTGTGGTTTAGATAAAGATGGTGATTGGACATTTAAGTCTCATGCTGTGAAAAAGAACTCTGCATGTAGCTAAATGCTGAGATTAAAAAAGTGTCATTGTGCAGATAAAACAGAAATCTTATTTTACAAAAAAGACAAACATGGTTTCAAGGTTTATTGAGCACATTTTATTTCATGTTTATTAAGACAAAGCACGTTTGTCTTATTGTATTAATTCTTGATGTATTTTGTCCTGGTTTTAAACAAACTAAACATTTTGAACGCTTAAATATTGCCCTGTTTTGTCCTTAAATGTTCCCCCCAGGAATAGCACCTTCCCACCTCGGCCCCCCTGGTAATTTTGACCTAGAACCACCACTGGTCATTCCTTATAACAAACTGCAAATGCTTTTGGACATGCATCACTTGCTGTCATACAGTTCTCTGCTGTTTTATAACATCATGATCTGCTCATGTCATGTCAATCACAAATGAACTGTACTTATGAATGCTGAATAGTCATTCCCTATGAAACTAATACAAGCTTGAGTCATTCCATACAAAAATACTGAGCACTGCTCCCCTTGATCTGTGCTTTCATCTGTCTTTAATCATCATCATTATAAGTGAGTTAGTTGAATGTAGCTGTTATGATTTAAAGACTTTTCTCAGGAAAAAGAGACTTGATTAGAAAGAATTCCTCTTCTTTTCATCCACCACCTTCTGTCCATTTGTCCTGCACCATGGAACCACTGAGTCCAGTCCTCTGTGGCTGAGTTTCCACCTGTTGGTGCTTTTTGTGAGGTAATATGGAGTTGATGTTGGTGAACAATGTAAATCTGGATAAAAGTAAATGTCCCCAGTTAATACAGAGATATGTGCTATATCAATTAAATAATTAATACAATAAAATATAAACAACATGGATCATAAAGATAAATGTAGAATAACCTCGATGCAGAAACATACGCTCCCCTGTAGTTTTTACTTTGGATGTAAAATGATTGTGTTCTTAGTGTCCATGGTGTTTAGTGTGTGAACCTTCAGTTGGTTTGTCATTGATGTGGATTTGCTGCTCATGTGAATCCTTACACAGTGTTTCATTAGCAGCTGTAACCACAGTGACTCTGATAAAACAGGAATTAGCAGAATCCATCTGATATGAAGCTGTGGTTTGAATACCACTTCCCTCCTCTTTGAAGAGTAGTCACATATCTGGGTTCAGGTTTTTGTACAGCCTCTTCTACACTTTGTATCACTGTGTTTCTAGAGCACAGTAGTAGAGAGCTGTGTCTGCCAGGGTTAGGTCTGTTATGGTCAGTTCAGTTGATGTATCTGTTATTTGGGATTTATAGCGTTTATCAGGAATGTGTTCATACTGACTATTATCTTTAGCTCCTTTCCAGATGTAACCAGGGTTAGTTAAACCCCAGTTAATTGTAGTTGCTTTGGAAATGCATTTTTATATGATCTATTTACGTTCTAAATGTTTCCCTCAAAATTAAATGCATGACTATTTTTCACAGGAGTGGAGCAGTAAAAACATCTTCTCCTATAAAAAAAACTGTATATGTGTTACTGCCCCTTTAACAGAGGTGGCAGTTGTTGAGCGCTGTTTTCAGTGAGCCAAAAGCTGACAGGTGTGTGCATCTTACTTTAGCGCAAATCTTTGCAAGTCCACTGACCGATGCATGGTGCGTGTGTAGATGTGAGAAGAGAAAAAAGAGGAAAAGTTAGAATTGAAATGATAAAAAACTCAGAAGTCATGAAACTAAACGAGGCTAATGTAATCAGTGTTAGGCCTCGGCAGAAAAATTCATGCAGCTAAGCTAGTGAGTGTGTTGAGTTAAAATGGTGTTTTGTACTGTTGTGAATAGTAAAGTTAATGTAATTCATGTGAATAATATGAGTTATGTTAAAAAGAGAGGGAGGGAAACAGAGTTATTTTGAAATGTTTATGTGAATTCATGTTTTGGTTACTATGAGTTAAGATAGATATTAAAAATTCATGGAAATGGTAGTAGAAGAAAAGTGAAATTTACACTGAGAAGTAGTACATTTATTTATTTACATTCGAGTTGACCTTTTTATTATGGACTAAATGAGATAATTTTCCTGCATGGTTGTGTAGGCTGTTTTTTTTTTTGAGTCCTTCGCCAGGGTCCTCAGTCCTTGGTTCCTACCCTGTCATCCATCCCCATCTCCATCCCAGTGGCTACTTTCCCTTGGACGTGAGGTCATCCATATCTCCATCCACATCTTCATCTTCACCGTGATACTTACCATTGGACGTTCACTGTTAAAGAGGGCGGTAGGACTTTGAGTGCACTCGTTTTATTTTATTTATTTGGGCCCATTTTTCCATTTTTTTTCCTAGTTTTTTATTCATTTGAACTTTTGGGACAGTTTGCTTTTCAGTACCTGAGATCTCAGAGGTTTTTGTTACTTGTATTTTATATATTTTTTTTTTTGTATTTTGGGTTCAATTGTGGTTGAAAGATCTTTGTATAATATACCTCCTTTAAACTTTCAGTCTGTTGTGTGTTATTTGGGGTAGACATTACAGATCTATATCAAAATTTAGTTAAGTAGATACCAGTAGTCTCCTCATCGAGTCTAGAGTTAGAGTTGGTCCTCATTTCCTGTTTGATATTAACCCTGTCTTAGAGTGACAGGTGCAGGGAGGGGTTACACAGAGAATAAACTGAGGAGCCTGAAGGTCAGAATTATGCCTGTACCAGTAAAGATAAACACCACTTGCATCTGTCGTATATTTGCATGAGAGTGTGACAGATCGTCCTTCTGTTCCACTGACTTCATCTTCATCAGGAGAGATTGTGTCTCCAGCTGTTAGTCCTGGAAAAAGTAGAGAACATGAAGCCATTAGACTAACATTGTCCATGAGGCTGAGAGGAGAAGACAGTGGAAAATGTCTCCTGTACAGTGTTACTCTGTGGACATTCACAACAAAATCAACTGTACATCTCTGTCAGTTCAATGTAGAAGATGATGAAAAGATGATTTGCATTGTATCAGAGCAAAGAAACATGTAGAGTTGTGAAGTGCAGTCTGTATATCTGGTTAATGCAGCAGCTTCAACAGAACTTGAATCCCTGTTCTTCAACTCACCTATAATGTGAGATAGAAGCAAAAAGAGGCAAAGCAACATGTCTTTGGAGTTATTAAAGCCAGACAGACAGCACATCAACAATGTTCTTCCACCAGAGTAGAATGAGGAAGAAATAATGTCATTGGATGAGCTGATGATGTTGAGTGGGCGGGGCCAGTTACAGTTTGACTTCAACTCAACCAATCAAATTCTTCTCTGCTTCAACAGCAGCTCTGTCTCAGATGTCAACTGCTTCATTTCTCTGTTGTCTTTGTCCTCAGTCCAATGAGTCAGAAATCAGTGGTTGAACAGAGTGTGGCCCTCTAGTGGATGTTGTGGAGTATTGTGTTGTCTTTGCTCCAAAGGTTTTTGTTCAGAGTTTTGGGGTTTCCTGTCACTGTGGGCCTCAGAGCACAGTAGTACACAGCAGAGTCAGACACATGAAGCTTCTGGATCTTCAGAGGAACCACAGTCCGGTTGATTTTAGCATCAAATCTGTCTTTAGGGAAATCTGGAGCATTGTCATCTCCTTCAAACTTATCACGTTTCAGCATGTACTTTGGAAAACTATTTTCTTTTTGTTTGTACCAGAACAAATTGTCATTTCCTGCAGTTGCCTCAAAAGTACAGTTCAGTGTGAGAGTGTCTCCTTCAGTAGCAATGACATCTCCTGGTGTCTGGATCACTTTGTCTTCTCCTTTACACTCTGGGGAAGAACAGAACATGCAGAGGAAGAGATGAATCAATAAAGATGATTGATTCAAGGACAACAACCAGCAGCTTTAAATGTGTTCAAGTGTGTGAAGAGGAAACATGTTGAGCTTTCTATCTTACCAAAGAAAAGAGCAGCAAGAATAATCCACAGACAATGTTCCATCTGTACAACAAGGTTTAAATCAACAGGAGAAACTAGCTGATGTTCAACATTCAGTCTGACAATTGTTCTCTTCACAGCAGCAGTTGTTATTGACACAATGGTTGAACCCAGTGCACAAGTAGTGCACCGCCTACTTGATGATGTCGCCCTCTAGTGGTAATAAAAAGGCTTCCAGCAGCTTGTCAGTGTGTCAGCTGGTGTTTTTGTTCCCACTCTGGGTTTCCTGTCACTGTGGCCTCAGATCCCAGTCATACAGATCAGAGTCTGTCACTGCAGCAGATGAGATCTCTACATCAATTTGTCTTTGATCATTACCTCATCACAGTTCCTGCTGAGTTCTTTACCAGAGTTAGGTTCAATGTCATGTATATTTCTCATAGCTGAGAAGGACAGGGACCCTGCAGAGTTATATTTGTCCAGGTTCACCTTGAAAATAGATCCTATGATTATACTGAAGCTTTTAGTTTCACTGATTGGAAATCTGTCCAACAAACAACCAAAAGTGAAATAGACTTCATGAGAAATAATCACTCTACTTATAATTCCACCACCTTCTGTCCATTTGAGTTCACCCCCTTTTGTTCCTAGACCATGGAACCACTGAGTCCAGTCCTCTGTGGCTGAGCGGGAGGTTATTGTCTGAGCATCATGATGTCAGATCTCTGATCTCCTCTCTGTAGGACGTCTCATCACCTCCCATGATGAAGCCAATGATGGAGTCATCAGTAAACTTAGTGACTGGCTTCATTCATAGTAAATGTACTTCCTTAGCTTCTAATTTGAACAAGTCCCGTCATCACAGGCGCCTGGAGTTGGAACAGAAACTAGCCCAAGTTGAACAAACAATGCTCTCCTTCTTTAATAATTTGAAATTACCAAAACTATCACTTTCTGAGATTTCCCGTTTAGAGGCTCCCATTACACTTGTTGAATTGGAATGAGCGTTGAGTAAAATGGATAAAGGTAAATCTCCTGGTTTTGACGTGATCCCTCCGGAGTTTTTGTTGTACTTTTGGCCCAATCTTGGCCCTTTAATTCTAAACATGATTAAATATTCTGTCGGCACAGGTTCCTTTTCTAGGGAGCTGAACTTGGCCGCTATCACTCTGCTTCTATTTGCAAAGGTACTAGCTCTACGACTGAAACCTCTTATGGGACAACTCGTTCATCCAGATCAGACTGGATTTATTAAATCCCGTCTGTCATCAGACAATGTCCGTAGACTTCTGCATATCATTGACGCCACTGCTGACCTCTGTGCTCCATGTGCCGTTCTCTCCCTTGATGCAGAGAAAGCTTCTGACCGCCTTGAGTGGCATTTTTTATGGTCGGTTTTGCGGCACATGGGGATCAGAGATCACTGTATTGGCATGGTACAAACTTTATATTCTTCTCCAGTGGCAATGGTGATGACTGGTAGTTTATGCTCTCCTCCCTTTTCTGTTTTCCGCAGCTCTAGACAAGGGTGTATTCTTTCTCTGTTAATATTTGCTCTATCTCTAAAACCCTTGGCCCAGGCTGTACATCAGTCTTCCCACATTCCCATTTCTGTCCGTAATACGGATCATTTCATATCTCTTTATGCATATGATATTTTACTTTTTCTGGTTGACGCCGTACATTCTGTTCCACATATTCTGTCTATTTTAATGATTTTAGTGAAATATCTGGATACAAAATATTAATATATTTGGGCATCTCCATTTTCCTTTCATTGCAAGCTGGGCCGCCATGCCAAATACTTTCCAGGTACGTATTTCAGTTATTAAGATGAATATTCTGCCTCGGGTTCATTTTTGTAGTGGTATGCTCCCTTTACCCCTCCAATAGGTTACTGGGATAAATTGCACAAATTAGGTACATACTATATCTGGAAAGGTAAGCGTCCTCGCATTAAAATGTCTATCCTGCAAAAATCTAAATTCTCTGGTGGACTAGGTCTTCCTAACTTTAAATTCTATTCATGGTCTTTCAGTCTTCATGTTTTAAATATTTGGCTTAACCCAAACACTGAAGTGGCCTGGCGTCCTCTGGAGGAGTAGCTGGTGCGCCCTCATAGACTCCAGGATTCATTCCAATATTCCCCTTAAAATTTGTAGATCCAAATATAGCCCAATTATTTCTTATCTAATCATGATTTGGAGATCAGTAGAAAACCATGCAACTATCCATATGAAATATCATCTACATCTCCCTTTCATTAAAATTTTGCACTCTGATATAATTTCTAACAACATATTGAGGACCTTTCTAGACCTGAAGACAGTTTATAATATCCCTAGTACATCCTTCTTTTTTTATTTACAACTCCGCAGTGCTCTGTGAGCCTATGGGATCTCTTGGGGAGACGAGTTCAAGATCCATCCAATTCACAAAATCTGTTCCAATCAATCTGCCAAGGGTTTGGTCTCCAACCAGTATGCCTTTATGTGCAAAGCAGCAGAATCTCCTCCACTTATTAAAACCAATTGGAGTCACGACCTGTCTGTTTCTTCTTCAGCAGTAGATTGGAACATGGTGTGGTCCAATGTTCTTTCATCATCTAGAAATCCATGATACATTCTAACTTTTTCCACAGACTCTACTGCACTCCTCGGAAATTATTTCAGATGAAACACGCTCCAAATCCAGACTATCAACTCTGCTCCCTGAGAACCATAGGCACATGGTAAGAACCAAGGTATGGAATTGTCCCCCAGTACTATCCTTTTGGAAAATTGTTGCAAGAAGACTGTCTGCTCTGCTGAACGTTTCAATCCCATGTTCTCCAGTCACTTTGTTGTTGAATGATTTTCCTGGTTTGAACTTGTCCGTTAGACAACGCCAGAGCCTTCTGCTTGGAATCACGGCAGCAAAAAAATCATTGCCAGAGATGGAAAGCACCACACATTCTGTCCGATGACCAATGGGCATGTTCAGTAGTAGACTATACAGAGATTATATGTTTAGATGTCTTATATATTGAATTTACATTGGGTGTTTTTGTTGTTTATTAGTGGTTTTTCCATTGTTTCTTTTTTCATCTTGCTTGTTTGTATGTTTATTTGTCTGTTTTCGCTGTCATTATTTCCATTATATCTTTGTTATTTGTTGTTCTACTGGATCAATATGGGAAAGAAAATTAATGAAATATTTGATGACAAAAGAAAAATACTTAGTGATTGTATTGGAGCTGTGTGGAGCAGACTGGATGCCTCCCTCTGTCTATTCAGGACTGTTGCTGTACTTTTGATTGGTCTGTCTCCAGCCAATGAGCTGCAGAGTCTCTATAAAACAGGAAGTTGTTTGCTGAGCTCTTCCCTGACTCTGAGCTCATTCATCTCTTGTTCCAGGTTGTCTGACCTCCATGATTGTTGCAGGTATGAGACATTTCTCCTCCGCTGACTTCTTGTACGTTGTTCTTGTAGGTTTTCTATACAAGTCCAGTCCTGGGGAACTTCATTGTTCACAGGCCACTCCTGGTGACTCTGCTGCTTCCTCAGTGCTGAGGTAAGATATTGAAGACAGAGCTGAAGTTGATGAATATTCACACAGATAAACAAGATAAACAAGTAAACACAAAATGCAGTGTTAAAATGAAGGTTTTTATTATTCAGGGGAAACTAAATCCAGAGCTCCATGGCCCTGTGGTAAAGTGTTTGCTCTTCTCTGCTGTTAAAACATAACTTACCTGTGGTTCATCACCTGAGTCCAGTTCCTCCAGCCACACCCAGACCTGGTTACTGCCACACCTGTTCTCAGTCTAGAAACCACTTCAATAGGACCTGATCCTAGAGAGATCCTCCACAGCTGGACCTCAGGCCCAGATCCAGAGACATTTAGGAACATGAGAAAGAACGTCACTGAGATCTATGAGTCTTGAAAAGGTTCTAAAGCTCTGGGACTCCAGAGAACCACAGTGAGAGCCATTATCCACAAATGGAGGAAACATGGAACAGTGGAGAACCTTCCCAGGAGAGGACGGCCCACCACAATGACCCCAAGAGCTCAGACACCACTGATCCAAGAGGGCACAAAAGGCCCACAACAAGACCCAGAGACCTGCAGCCTCACTGGGCTCAGTTAAGGTCAGAGTTCAGAAAGAGACTGGGCTAACATGGCCTCAAGGCAGAATTCAAGATCAGAACCACTGCTGAGCTAAAAGAACATGTGGACCACCCCCAACACTTCAGGAAAACACTCAATACTTTTTGGAAGGTGAGTGTCCCATTACTAACATCATAGCAGTAAAACCTGGTGGTGGTAGTGTGGTGGTCCTGGGCTGCTGCTCCAGGACCTTGTGAGAAATGGAACCATGAATTCTGCTTGTACCTAAAAACCCTGAAGGAGAATGTCCGGCCATCAACTGGTGACCTCAGGCTGAAGAGAACTTGGGTTCTGTAGCAAGACAATGATCCAGAACACACCAGCAATAACACAATGAAAGAATAATAAAACCTTCATTTAAAAGCTGCATGTTATGTTTAAACGTGTCATGTTTGACTAATATTTAAATTAGCTTGATATGATGAGGACGAAGGGAGCAAACACCTTTTCACACCACTGTATGTGTTCCTCTGATCAAGGTGGGAGAGGACCGTGTACAGCACTGATGATATTGCGTCATCCGTGGACCAGTTTGGCCTGTAGACAAACTGTAGAGGGTCATGTGTGGTGGGCAGGGAGGAGGACATGTCCTTTGACTGTCCTCTCAAAGCTCTTCATCATGGAGGAGGTGAGTGCTATAGGGTCAGAGTCATTTAGATGCTCACATTTGGCTTTTTTGGTGTGTGAATGATGGTTGTTTGCTTAAAACATGTGGAGACTGCAGACTGGAGGAGGGAAAGTTTGGAAATGTCTGAGAAATCTGCCAGTTCATTTGTACAAGCTTTGAATCCAGGGAATGAGACGTTGTCTGGACCATTAACTTTATGGGCATTCACCTTTATGAGGCTTTTACACACATCAGACAGGGTTACCTGGGATGGGCTGATGTCCTGTTCCAGAAACACCTCCAGCTGGATGTTGTGCTCAAAGCGAATGTAGAAGGAGTTCAACTCCCCTGGTAGAGAAACAGGAATCTCCCCCTTGTTGTAGCTCTTTCCTTGTAGTTTTAGCATCATGTCTTTATTCTGAGTCCACTTAAATATGTCCGTTGTCGTTCAGATATCTTTATTTTTTTCCAGATACTCTCAACTACTAAATCTACATGAATAACGTGGCCTGTAAAGGCCAATGTTCAATAATGTTGATGCAGACACATGCACTCCTTTTTGTTTTGGAAGTAAAATGATTGTGTTCTTGGTGTCCATGGTGTTTAGAGTGTGAACCTTCAGTTGGTTTGTCGTTGATGTTTATTGTGTTTATTGGATCCCCATTAGCTGCAGCCATCAACAGCTAATCTTCCTGGGGTCCACACATGAAATAGACCAGTAAAAAACAAAACAGAAATAAAGTAAAACGATGACAACAACAAAACCACAACCTTTGGTGAAACTAATAACAGAGTTCACATTCTTTCATTCGACTAAACTCACTGTAAATGAAATAATGCTCATAAATGACAACAACAACCAACGACAACAGTTATTATTAACAATCACCATCATCACAGTAACGACAATTGAATACCAACACATATATCTATGTGTGTGTGCGCCTGTCTATGTATATGTGTCCAATCTATATCTCAGTTCCTTTGAGCTGCTTGTTGATTTGTCAGTTGGCGTTTGAAGCCTGATTTAGTTTAGTTTAGATTTTCTTCAGTAATGTGTGTTGTCTGTGTATTCCATGCTACCACTGCTCTATACAACACTGTTTTTAACATTGATTCCTTTTTAGCTTCAGTTGATAGCAGCCTCTTGTGACATGTGCTCTTGTGACAGGTTGCACATGCATCGTTTGATGCATGTGCAACCGAGCTTAAAGTTAACTGGTTATATATACAGGTAGGATGTATTTCTTAAAGACTAGGAGTGATACTTTTAGCCTTTCAGTGACTTTTGTCGTGCATCTCATCTACATTTGACCTTATTGTAGACTTAAGGGCAACACGAGCTGCTCTGCTTTGAGCCAGCTGCAGTTTTCCCAAGTCCTTCATGTTTGCACCAAATCACTGAGCAGTAATCGAGTTGTGACAAGACTAGTGTCTCAACCACTGGTTTGACCAGTTCCATTGTCAAATACACAGTGCATCTCCTTATGATTCATATATTCTTCCCCATCTTTGCAGCTACTTCATCCGTGTGCCTTGTCCATGACAGATTACTTTCTAAAATGACACCCAAGAGCTTTGTTTCTCCAACCTGCTCAACAGTAGCATTGTTCATCATCACATTTAACTGGGGTTTACTGTTCAGTGAATGACTTGTCCCAAAGATCATGCTCTTTGCTTTGTGTTTAAAACTAATTGGTTACCAGTCACCCATCCAAGTGCTGCTGTTAGTTCTGTGTTAGGATATCACTGAATTCTTTTACTGTGTGTGTATGTACATATATTGTGTCATCAGAATACATGGACACTTTGCTTTCTCCAGCACCAGAGGAAAGTCATGTGTAAAGATGGAGGATGGTAACGGGCCCAGTGAACTCCCTGTAGAAACCAGACACAACCTGTTTAGCTTCTTAGGAGCAGCCATGAAAACACTCTGAGATCTATTAACAAGATGACTATAACCCAACCATGCTGTTGCTGTTTGGATGAAGCCACAACACCTGAGTTTATTAATTAACAGTCCATGGTTGATTACATCAAAAGTTGTAATCACGTAGTACTGCTACAACTATATCTTTCCTGTATATTTCTCTCAACCAGTCTTCTGTCATTTGTGTTAGTGCTGTAGATGTGGATTTGCTGCTCATGTGAATCCTCCCACAGTGTTTCATTAACAGCTGTAACCACAGTGACTCTGATAAAACAGGAATTAGCAGAATCCATCTGATATGAAGCTGTGGTTTGAATACCACTTCCCTCCTCTTTGAAGAGTAGTCACATATCTGGGTTCAGGTTTTTGTACAGCCTCTTCTACACTTTGTATCACTGTGTTTCTAGAGCACAGTAGTAGAGAGCTGTGTCTGCCAGGGTCAGGTCTGTTATGGTCAGTTCAGTTGATGTATCTGTTGTTTTTGATGTATAGCGATTATCAGGAATATAATCATCCCCACTATTATCTTTAGCTCCTTTCTTGAGAATAAACTGAGGAGCTTGAAGGTCAGAATGATGTCTGTACCAGTAAAGATAAATATAAGTACCACTTGTCGTATATTTGCATGAGAGTGTGACAGATTGTCCTTCTGTTCCACTGACTTCATCTTCATCAGGAGAGATTGTGTCTCCAGCTGTTAGTCCTGGAAAAAGTAGAGAACATGAAGCCATTAGACTAACATTGTCCATGAGGCTGAGAGGAGAAGACAGTGGAAAATGTCTCCTGTACAGTGTTACTCTGTGGACATTCACAACAAAATCAACTGTACAACTCTGTCAGTTCAATGTAGAAGATGATGAAAAGATGATTTTCATTGTATCAGAGCAAAGAAACAAGAAGAGTTGTGAAGTGCAGTCTGTATATCTGGTTAATGCAGCAGCTTCAACAAAACTTGAATCCCTGTTCTTCAACTCACCTATAATGTGAGATAGAAGCAAAAAGAGGTAAAGCAACATGTCTTTGGAGTTATTAAAGCCAGACAGACAGCACATCAACAATGTTCTTCCACCAGAGTAGAATGAGGAAGAAATAATGTCATTGAATGATAGGATGATGTTGAGTGGGCGGGGCCAGTTGCAGCTTGACTTACTCAACTCAACCAATCAAATTCTTTTCTGCTTCAACAGCAGGTTTTTGTTCAGAGATTTGGTGTTTCCTGTCACTGTGGGCATCAGAGCACAGTAGTACACAGCAGAGTCTGTCACTGCAGCAGAGGAGATCTCCAGGTTGACTCCATTTCTCTCCTGGTTTAGTTTAGCAGTCAGTCC